>NC_051049.1:24510712-24810712 GCF_904848185.1 Acanthopagrus latus
ATTTAATGGTTGACGTGATGCCAAGCAGAGATCACAGTTTCCCACAGCCCTCCTGGAGATCGGAGCTGCGTTGGACAGACTGCAGACCTGCGTCTGCTGCGGGTTATTTTGCACTTAATCATTAGTGAATGCATTTAATTTGAAACTTGTTTTTGGATTTGCCTGCAGACGTATAACAGCTTGCACTTGTCGCCATGGCGACCACATCAAGACAACATCGCTCAGCCATTCATTTCCTTTTCCCATCAAAGGCATCTGGCTCTCACTTTCTTCCCTCTGTCACGCCCTCCTGCTCCGGCTCCCTTTTTTTTCCCCTGCATTCCATGTGGCAGCCCCGACATACCTGAGCCCGTCTCAACAAGTCAGAGCCGACGTCGGCACGTGTGCCAGGTGGGTGAACAGGTATCCTGCACCGCACCGCAGGCTGACAGCTGGCAGTGATGCACTGTACCTAAGCACATTACTCTAGTGCTGAACCTAAGCGCAATGTTGGTGCTCTTCACTGAAGCCGTCCATTTTCCTCTACTTTATATTTTCACTTCACTGCATTTTCAAAGGAAATATTTGTACTTCTTGAGAGCCCAAGTAGCATATTTCACATTAGTTTTTTTACATTAGTTCCTTTGATTGGCAATTTATAAAACACAGATTCTACAAATCAGAAAAATGCTGCATATCAGATGCAGGCACATCCCAAGCTGTATAATATAAACATAAGTCTAAGGAAGTGCAGGGACTGGACAAGTCGCCTTCCTGTTGTGGCATCTTCCAAAGTATCCACAAGTTTAAATGCAAGCTGTCCTGGAAAGTGAACAGTTTCCTGCTCTCAGCTTTACTTTCTATGAGACGTTGCTGTTGACAGCAATGTCTTAGAAATTTGGAGGACCTGCGCAGTCCTCAGCTGCTCTCTGACAGTAGTGATGAACTTCATCTTTGCAAAAAAATCGCATGAATTGTTAAGTAATGGCCAACATGTCTCTCATATTTGAGTCAAACTATACATTTTCTGCCAAGTTTGAAGACATTCCCTCATTGCATAAGTGAGATATGAGGTAAAATAACCTTGACCTTTGACTCTTGAGTAGTAAATTCTACTTGGTTCATTCTTGAGTCAAAGTGGACATTGGTGCTGAATTTGAAGTAATTCCCTGAGAGAGTTCTTGAAATATTGCCTTAACAAGAATGTTACATCTTTAACACAACTACTAATGCTGCCGGTGCCTGCTGTCTCCGTCAGCAGGCACCGGCAGACACTCAGCTGGCAGCACAGTATTGGTAGCGATGCTCAATGCGATACATATACATATATATATATATATATATATATATATATATATATATATATATATATATATATATATATATATAACTATTGCTTACTTTTATTGCCAGCAAATGAGTCTAGTTCTATTCCTATGGATGACATCATTTTTACCAAAGTCAGTCACAGGAGGAGTGGCATTACAGACACCTCTGAGGTGTAGGCTTGGTGTCTGTTGCTGGGCAGAGCCATCTATAATCTATAAGTCAAATTGGACTTCCATCAAGACAGCTTTGGGAACACCCGGATTTAATCAAAGACAGCACGTTGTTGACACAGCATTTCATTTAAACACTTGACAGCGGCTGCCCGTTTATCTCTGTTTGACACTAAAAATTAATTAATTTTCTCTTTTTTAGTGTTATGATGCCGTGCTGCTGGCGTGTGCATCAGACACACGGATATTTATTGGTTTGGCTCCTGGCTACAGACGGATAATTGGTATTTCCCCTCTGGCGAAATGCATTTTTAATGTTCATGGGAAGATTTTTTCGCTCACAAGTTGTTTATCTCTGCTACATGACATAGCAAGCTGATGATACTGGTTTTGATCCAGCATTTACTTACGACTGGAATTTGTTTTTGCGCATTTTCCCAAGAGTAATATTGATGAGCTATTAGCTGTGGCACCCAAATGTGGTTAATATAAGGCGGCCCTACTGAGTTTGCATGTAGAGTGCAACAAACTGACCTGACGAGCACTGATCTTGAAACTAACTGTGAGGAACTGCTCCTTTTAAATTAAAAATCTAATCAGACAAGATCATTTCCACTAACATCCCATTACTGTTTCAGTACCGTCTGTATGTTTCCCTCACTATTTATCTGTCTTATGTTGAAAGAAGTGCTTCAATTCCAACTTGGATGGAGGATGGATCTCAGACCAGAATAGACCTGGGTGTCGACTTCTGGTGTGGATCAGGATGAAGGGGAAGATCTAAGAATTGTGTCTTAATTTATAACATTGGCTCCTAATTTCTCAGGGAAAAATGGATGGATCTTGATTTTTTTATTTTTTTTTTAAAAAGCAAACTTAGGTGGCAGGTATCTATAAGTGAGTACAGTTTGATGTAGATCCACCTTAAATTCTGGATCTATCTGATTCAAACATGTTTTATTCTGCACTGGATTTGGTTCGATAGAACTAAAGAGCTTTCTAGTTCTGTGTCTAGTCTTAAAAGCTTTGACTTGCGGTTTTGGTTTGTATCCTCGATATCTTACATGAAGTGCTTTGCAAACTTTATGCGCCCAAGTCACTCTTCGTGAAAAGAAGCCTCTTTAAGGTCTAATCACTCTGCACATTTTTGGTTCTCAGGGAGGTTTTTAAAGGACATTTTAGGGTATAGAATTTGGCATGTATGGGGAAATTAATGTGTACAAAGTACTGAGAGAGTAAATTAAAAACTAATTCATTACTTGTTGTACAGGTGTATTAAACAATTATAACCTGGTTGTACCAAAAATCCCACGGCACACCCAGACTTTTCTCCTCTGGTGCACTTCCTGAGGTTTTCCTCTTCTCCTCTTTTTCCTCTTTTGCCACTGTAACTTTCTTTTAGTTTGTCTTATCTAATATGAGTGCCTACGGACTGATCGTGTGTTATACTGTACATATTCTAAATCCCCTTCGT
Source organism: Acanthopagrus latus (assembly GCF_904848185.1). Lineage (NCBI taxonomy): Eukaryota > Metazoa > Chordata > Actinopteri > Spariformes > Sparidae > Acanthopagrus > Acanthopagrus latus. The sequence goes on from NC_051049.1 coordinate 24,513,665, forward strand.
TCAAAGCATGATATGTGATTCTGGGATTCTCTGATATTTACATTTATTTATAATTGACTTATTGGTTTACGCTGGCTGAGTGCAATGCATTCAGTTTCATCACTTAATTTAATCATAAACCACTATATGTACACTATAACAATACATGTAATCTGAGTAACACACGCACACACACATACACACACACACAGACACAGACCTCCCCCTGTGGCCTCGATTAGGTGGATCAGGGTCACTAGACGTACAATTAAGAAGATCAGGTCACTGTATTTCATAACACAAACACATACACACTACACACACACACACACATACACACCAGTCACTATAATTATATGCTTTTAGGCATCTACGCAAACACACACACACATTTGCACACACACATGCACACAGAAGGTATGGGGGCATTTAATGTTAATTCCACAGATACAATACCCCGAGGCTGTAGGTTACACTAAATGGAATTTACACACAAGATAATCTCTTATCTTTCAAACACACACACACACACACACACACACACACCATCATCATCATCATCAGATTACCTCACACACACCACCACTTTTAATATGTGCTTTACAGATACTGACACATGCAATGAGAAGCTCAGTTTTGCAGTCACTGCAGCTAAACCAAATGAACATCCTGACTAATCCCTGATGTTTTGAGTCAAAACAAGGGAAAAACACCCAAAAAGGGCAAACTCTGCAATTATAACTTTAATCATAATTAAGTATCTACATCGCTGAACTTTGCCAATGTGGTTAAAAGTTGTTTTGGCTGCACTTGAGTTAATCTTAAATCATTACAGATGATTTCTGTACCATGAAAAAACAAACAAGATCTGTTACTTGAGAAAGTCTAGTGATGTTTCCAATATCTGAGATTGGTGAGGCATCTAGCAGGTTAAATGAGACGTGTAAATCCAATTACACTCGCACAGCCACAGCAGAAGCTCCATCACACAGCTAACCTGCACCGACGCTGCGGACTAATCTTTCTCAGAGCTCGGGCACTACACGCCAGAGCTGAATCAGCACACTGTAAAGCATAACTGAAGTCTCTCAAATGACTAGTTTCCAGATGTTGGACCGTTGCTCAACCTGCTTTAGCTGCTGACAAAGGAAAATTGGAGTTTGACAAACAGCTCTACTGTTTGGGTGGAGCATCACTGTCCATCGAAAGGAGTGAAACAATTACTCTGAAAACCTGTAGCTGTTTAAGCACTTCATAACCAACTACTCTGCATTTCTTAAAAGATAATTCCACTGTATTACTACATGAGTCACACTTTAATTATGTTGGCAACCATTTATACATGACACACAAACAATGTGCTCTTCGAGTTAATTGCATTGATGTGGAAACATGGCAACGGCACTAACAATGAGTCAGGTCAGGCAAGAAAGCAGGACCGGGCATTATATCTTCATAATAAAACGCAAAAAAATATATATATATTAAAAAGATTTTTTTTTAAAATGGCCTTAAAACTTCATAGATGGTGGGACTGGGCAACAAAACAACTGTTACAATGTGTCTGACCTAATGCCGCTTTCAATATTGCAAAAAATATTGTAGGTAAAGGCATTTTTCACAAAATGTCAGCACAATGAGATTTATGAGATTTAATAACAGGATTGTGGATATAATGACTGAGTGGGTAGCTACAAGTATGAAATCAAGCAGAACAGTCTGGTCAGTAAAAAAAAAAACACTCTACAGCTTGTAAAACCACTATGAGATAAAACTTGTGTCTTATCACGACATAGCAACATCCAAAACAGAAGACCATATACAGTCTCATATCACCATAATGAAAAGAAACGACAATAAAGTCATCAGATCTGTGGAGTTTTACACCCTACACGCTAGTGGCACCCTACATTCTTGGGCACAGTGTAGCTTTGGGCTAAATACATACTAATATCCTGAAGTTAATTTGTTTACAAGGCTAACATGCTAACTGAGAGTCACTCGTCACTCGCGCTGATCACAGTGTGTGAGCGTAGTGAAGCGATCATTTCCACTTCACGCACGCAAAGCTTTTTGTTCTCGCTGCTCCCTCACGTAAGGACGCTCCATGCACTCACATCACTCATAAAATCTGTTACAAAAAAAGAGAAAATCTCACATGATCCCACATATTCACAGCAGAAATGATTCATGTCGTCGTCTGGAATGCCTGCGATTCACAGGGTGAGCGGCACCGGAGTGAAACTGGAGCGAGGGATCAGGCGACCCATTCATATACGATTTGATTGACAGTTGGCACAATAATCTGTCCCACATTTCTATCAGTCTATCAGGCATTTTATTAAAAACCAAAAAAATGTCAAGACGCTGGATGCACACGAGTCAGGGGATCACCGCAGTCATCCTGTGGGGGTCACGAGTGTCCGAACGGAAACCTCCTGGCAACCCGTCCGATAGTTGTGGACACACCACAGTCTTGACAAACACTGGGGATCAACTGACACACATCAGACAGCCATGCTGCTTTTTTGATCAAATGACTTATGACTTGTAATGGAGCGAGTGCTCATAACTACGGTTAACATTGCAAAAGCTCAGTGTCACTCTGCACCCCGTATGATGGAACAGACTCACAGACCACCACCGCAAGACACCTTTGCACCTTCCTCCCCTTTTTTTCCCCTTGACTGTCTCCTCATCCTCTCATCTGCTCTGCTTCACCTTCAATCCTTCTCCTCACATCACTTTCCACCGCCTCTTCTGCCTCCCCTCCATTTCCCCTAATGTCTCCGCCTCACTCCTTTCATCCACACGTCCCTCCTTTTTCTTCGGTCTCCTGCTGAGATGAAAGTTTGTCATAGGAAGTGACCTCGCGCTGTCAGTCTCGCGGATCTGACCTCTGACCCTCGACGGCGTAAAAGAGCAAGCGCATACACAGAGCGCTCTGCCAACGACGCGAGCGAGGCAGGAATCAGGTGTTACGCAGTGACCATATTGCGAATAAAACGTGAAAAAAAAAAAGAATCGAGGACATAGGTAGCACTCTGACACACGCTCACATGCCCTCAGCCTGCCCGGGCGCTGCCATCACACACCACATCAAAGCGGCTTACGCTGGGCAGTAAAAGTGGCGCAGTGGTTTGAATTTATTCCCTTCAGTCAGACCTTTATTCGCTGCTTCCCTTTCTTAATGAGCGTCTTACAATAACCCTGTCACTTACTGCGGCAAATTACTGCTGGCTAAATGAGGGGCTGCCGGTGCGTCTGCATGCACGAATGCGTGTGTGTGTGTGTGTGTGTGTGTGTGTGTGTGTGCTTTCCGCCTAACACTCTCTTCACCATTTAAGGGGCACCTGTATGTGATTTAACGTTCCACATGGCCTTCCTCCCAAAGTACACTTTTACCTCTTTTACTATCCAACGAAAAGCGAAGGGGGGGTGTAACGATGAAAGAGGAGAAAGATGGAGGGATGAGAAGGCAATAAATGGGAATGAAAGAAGAGGGAGAGGTGAGGAGGGGGAGAGAGGAGAGAAAAGATCATCGACGGAAGCAGGAGCAGCGAGAGAGTGAGAAATAAGGGGAAATGGAGTAGATTATAAAGCTGTAATCTACCTCTTAGTGTGTAATAAATCTGTGGCTTCTAACACTCTGGTATGATTCTGTAATTTAAAGTCACTGTGCTCTTATTTTATATTTATTTTTTTGCTGGTGCGTGCACAGTTTTCTGCATAATGACTGCATAATAGACCGACACAAAAAAAAAAAAGACTTCCACCGCAGTTTTGTGACAGATCATCACAGCCTCCCTACAGCATGCAGAGCTCTGCACCGCTCTGGTCAACACGCAAATCAATGAGGCCGCGTGTCTCGCCTCTTATATCAATATTTGCTATATTTGCATTTACATGCAAGCAGAGGAATGGTGCAAAACCCTCTTGTCACTGCAGATTGCACTCGGGGTAAAGGTGAGCTGAGCAGTCGATGCATCCATTAGCTGATCAAGCCGTTTAAGCAAATGTGATCATGAACTTAATAGTTTCAGGGGTTTTGAACTGTCAGCTGATGAAGCACTCCGGAGACTTCATCTGACAGGAGTTGTTCAGGTTGCATTTTTCAGTTGTTCATCTCACACACCATCGACGGAGCAGGCGTGCTAAACGCTCACTTGCTCATCAAGTCGACTATAGAGACTTTGGAGGTGAGGACAGTGGTTGATGTCGCTCCTCCTGTCCTGGTCGATAGCTTCAAATATTCACAAGTCATTCTCGCTGAAGCTTCAGAGACCCCAAAACTGTATGAGGACCCCTGGTAATCAGCTCTTAAGTCAAAACACAGGTGAGAGTAACGGTAAAGGAAATTTTTACTTTTGGCCTGCAAGAGGAAAAGTAAGCAGATCACTAATCCGATGGCAGTCTGTGTGATAGTTACCCAGTTTGAAAACCGGTCAGGTCATTGTCAAAAAGTCACATCATCTCATTACATCTGTAAGTGCTGCTGCTTGAATTCCTCTATTTTGCTCATTCTTTATATAACAAGTGAAACATGGCCATTACTCACGAAATCCTGTATTTAAATTCCCAATTTGGGGCGTGGGCATTTTATTAACAGAAACAAACACGCAACGCCGAGGCGGGAAGGAATGTGAGGTTTTACAGAAGCAGAGAGACGTACAGGGAGTTGTAGGCAAATAGTGTTTTGGGTGAACCCTTCCTTATTTTATACTATTACCCGAACCAAAAATACCCCACCGCCCCACAGTCTGTCTGCTGTCCACAGAGTGTGTATGTGCGTGCATGTGTGTTCACATGGCACCAGCTACGCAGTATAATACCATAATTCTATGTCATTTCTGGGAAGCAGTTAAAGGCTCTTAAACTAACTACTACTTTTACTCCCTTTCACTCAGTCTGTAAAAAAAAAAAGAAAAAGCACAACACGTGCCAACTGGTGTGTGCCACGCCGAGGAGAGCCGCCGCCTGACTCTGCACATTTGTGTGTGGCTAATTCTGATGAGGGTAAAGGTCAGGGCGGCTATCTAAGACTGTTGGGATCAGCCCTCGTTACAGTTGACCGTAAACAGATTGTGTTGCCCCGGGACAAATCTGAAGGAGATTTACGTGCTCTGGCGAATAACGGGAGTTTTAACCTGTTGAAAGAGAGCGAGGCTCGACGCAAACAAACATGGTATAAATCAGCGAGAGTGCGTGTCATTCCCTCAGTGGCGAGGTTCAGTGCGTTCGCTCTTTGAGCTCAGATCTTCTAGCACATAGATTAACGGGACAGGATTAGCCTGAGATTAGACATCAGCCCCTAATCCAACTGTACAGTGTCGGTGGTGGTAGTGGGGGTGATGGGAAGGTGACAAGCGACTGGTGGAATGTATGAATGTGCGTGTGTGCGTGCATGCATGTGTGTTTGTGTGTGTGTGTGTGTGTGTGTGTGTGTGTGTGTGTGTGTGTGTGTGTGTGTGTGTGTGTGTGTGTGTGTGTGTGTGTGTGTGTGTGTGTGTGTGTGTGTTTGTAAGGGGGTTAAAAGGGGCACATCAGAGGCAGATTCTCCCTCAGTGCTCTTTCTCAGCAGGGAGCATCAAATCCTGGCTGATGGGGGAACATTAGGTCACAGCCCGAGGTTGGCTGTTTCCAGGTCAAATCTTCAGTGTCACATCAAGTCCAGAAACTGAGTGAATGTGGCAACGAGTGCCTGACAGAGCTGCAGGAAGAACAGCCGCAGGGTTTTTGTTTTTTTTGAGGAGGGGGCTTAAGCATCAGAAGACTAAAGCAATGACAGCCTTCTGAACAGGCACATGTACAATGTGATATCATTGCATGTTCATTTTTGGTGTGTTCCACCTATTCCTACCTTCCTGTGCTGTGACTGGCTGGTACCACTGAGCTGTGATTGGCTTGTAATCCTTGCCTCAACACGCAGGACATGAATGATCTTTTCCAAGTTCTGTCTTTATCAGAAAAAAAAGACTCACGTAGGTCAAAAAAACAAAAGCAGGATATTTAAAACCCATTGTTATGTTTGTTTTATGGTGGAGACCTCTAGTGGCGGTAGTAGTTTTACAGGTACAAAGGAGGAAGCCAAGCAGAGATATATGAAAAGTGAATAGTCAGTACAGGGAGGAGGTCAGGAATGGATGGTTGGATTAAACAAGGACAGGACTTTCAATCAGGGGACTGTTGCTCGCTTCCAGTGTGAATTCACAAGTTAGCGATGAGTTCTTTTCACTTAGTTGCAGTCAGTAAGGGAAGTAAATCTGGTAACATACAGCCTCTGCCTCTGTAATGGAAGTTACAGAAATAATGGAGGGATTTTTGCTGATTCAGTCATTTAGGTGTGAGGATGAGTTGTCTTTTCCTCAACCTAAGAAGTCTTGGTGTCTAAATTTAAACACAGAAAATGTTTTTTTTTTCTCTTCTCACTGAAACCCCAGTTTCTATCCTAGGGGTATTCCTTTGTTTGCCCCCCATCATCCACCACCATCTCCTCCCTATGTAGGCTTTGTTGGTCTTTATACAACACCACCTGACTTCCCACAGCCTTCTGAAGCCAGATATGCTTTCTGATGGAAACCGCTTGAGGCAAACTTAAAGGAAAACATGCGCTGGGCTCTCTGCAGACAGTTTCCCTGGCTGGGATCACAACTGAAACAACGAGTGAAACTGAAGAATGCTAAATGTGGTAAAAGAATGAGGACGCCATCTTCCTGTGCCAGAACCAAACTGAACGGAGAACTGGAGTGAACACTGTGTGAATGAAATACAGCAATAGAGTCAACTTCTTGAGGCTCAGTGATCAAGTCCACTTGTGTTACACTGTGCTAAAGCCAGGCTGACCCCACCTGAATATCCCAACTGGAAACGCTTGTGTGGGAGCTGTCATATTTGGTCTGCTCAAAAGGAAACGGCAGGACCAATAAAACCACCAATCAGTGTAATAGTTTATGAATCATGGTATTTGTCTGTTATTGTTTTTCAGTTCATTCATATTGTTCAGTTTGGAACAGCTTGTTTCGTTAGTGGTGAGTGTAAATGACATCTGGTGTAATTCAGCAACTTCTGGTGAAAACATGTTTAGTCACAAACATGTGATTTGTCAAAATAAGAAAAAAAAAATCTGGATAATCTGGTAAATCTCTTGTAGTGACAATGTCTGACATGATTCAAATGAAAAGGAAAAAATAGGAAAGCAGCTATTTCAATTTCACAGTGAACACTTAATCCTTTTCTTGGGAAGTCTTATTCACAGAAATTCATTATTATGTGTCCCACGGTGCCTTTGAGCAAGGACCTGTAAGTGCTGTGCGGGAGTGGCTGCACAAAGGGTGGAACCATTCTACAGCTCGTATGGATGCCCCGGCGTCTCGTCAGGATATGACGCATGCCGTGTCTTCAGGACGTTATGAGCTGAGGAGCAGCTCTTATGCAGCTCGCCGCCCCTATCAAATAAACTTCTCCGGCACTCCCGACGGTAAACTATCTAATAAAAACAGAAATGCCATAAAAATAACAATAAAAAAATTACATGAAATAGCCTGGGAGCCTGACACTCGGGAGGTTAAAATGATAAAAAGTACGAGAGAGCCTTTGCTGTATGGAGCACGGGAAGGCTCACAGAAACACACACTGTGTGTATGGAGTTTGGATTTTCACAGCAACATGTCTAATTATAGGCCTCTGTCTGAGCGTCACATGAAAACACACAGTCTGAGGGATTCTCTCCTCCTCGACTCTCATGATATCCCCGGGGGAACGACGGGCGGCTGTGAGTGTGCATGTATGTGTGTGAGTTAAATGTCAACAAATCGCCAGCTTGAAACCGAGCTGACGCTTGTTTTCAGGTGACACTGACAGCATGGTCCATCATTGACTTGGCCTTTTAGACTCTCTCCTCAAGTCCCAGGTCTTGTTTTCTTGGGCAAGTCAAATCCCAAATCAGGTCACTGCCGGCCCCTCCCGGAACACTCGTATCTCACCTGCGGTATCTGGTCTAAGTATTAGTACCTGTCTAATAATGATACCACTGGCCAATTAATCTAACCTGATCAAAGAAGCAAAACAAATAAAACAACTTGGAATTCATAAATGTATTAGTTATAATTAGTGATATTCAGTGAAATAAAAAGAAATAGCTGATTTCTTCTCGTTCAAAGAAATTTCCTTGCCCATTACTTTTAAACAGTGAAATACGGAGAGCAAGACTAAAAAAACATAAATTGGAAACATAAAGTAAACAGACAATTTTTTGAGAAATTAGATCTTAAGTAAGATCTTAAGTAAGATCTTCCAGCGACTGACTAGAGCCTGACTGATATTCAGTTTATGGCGCCAACATCAATATAAAAATTCTCACGTTTTTTGCAGTGATCCCTCAAATTTGGGGATACAAAAATATATAATGGGGGCAGGATGTTTAACAGTTTAACTGCAAACTTAATCGTCTCAAATGACATCAGTGAACTGAAACAGTAAACAGTTTTGTATGGATGACTTTTGGTGCTTTTGCAATAACACAATTAGACTTTTGATGAATAATCATCAACAATGTGGATATATGTGGATACGCCGAGTAGACCGCAAGTAGAACAGTCGGGTAAGTTCTGAAAACGACATCACTTTACTGTAACGCAGCCTTTAAAACTGGGAAAAGAAAATACTCATATCAGGATATAACAATAAACAGAATATAACAGTCCTATAAAACCTTAATGATACAGGTATTGAAGTATTGATACATTGCCCAGCCTTAATTAAAATCACCTTCTTACAAAGCAAACGTGATGTATCACGGCTGATCATTCACCTCACACATCCAGTTACACTCAATGAGATCTGCCTGTTAATACTCTCTGCCGCTGATCCTATCAGTGCACCGTGTGTGAATGTGACCTTTTACTAAGGACGCTGAGTGGCTTTTACACTCACAACAAACACCCTCCACTGTAGCACAGCACTGAGTCGCCTTATGTCTCCCTCCAAAGAGACCGTTGATGCTATAAAATGGTTAAAAACCCTGCTGGGGTTTGAGGGAAAACTCTTACAAACTGTGTGATTTGCTCCAATTATGTAACACCTCCCCTGGTGACTGTACAGTACATTGAGCAAATGTACAGCTGCTCAGTCAACAAGCCGAGGCTAATTTGACAGTTAAATATGTTTTTGGCTGTAAACAAGTGTCCATCGGCAGAATATAAATCCTCTAGGCAATACAGCGTGTGTTTTGGTGATTTCCATGTTTTTTTACTTGACAAACAACAATTTTGTTGATCGATTTTATGCAGCCCGTCGAAAGTCTCAGTCCGGATTTGATTCATGTAGCTTTTCCGTCAATGTCTCAGAGGTGTTGTGGATGCATTCATGAGGAGGCCATGTAGCACCATGTAACACCACATCCTCCGCAGACATCAAATTAAAAAGGAAGATCTCTGGAGCAAAGTTACCTGCAGTGTTACTTTTAACTAGCGTACTTGAAGCAGCGGCTTGATGTGCCAATGAAAACCTTCACAAGCTGGCCGGGAGAGGCGTTGATTGGCCTTTATGGTGCTTCTGAAGGCTGCAGCTTGATACTGCTCAGTTTATACTAGCAGCTGTTTCTAGGATTTTGTGTCCTGACTGTGACCTTTAAACTGTCTTAGTTTTATGTTTGTGTAATAAAATGGAAAGCTGCGTATCATATCAAACAATATGACTGAGAATAATCACTTCATTTCACAGTGATACGTCTGTATAAAGAGCTTTGTGAAACCTTTTCCAGACCAACTCCTTGAACCGTGACTGGCATCTGTTTTCCTACAAACACGGATGTTGATTGGGCCGTATTGTTCTGAGGCGAAGACTTACTGCATCGCTAACACTGAGAATTAGCACAATCCAATTATTCCCTGTAATAACCAATTAATAGAAATCCGGCCTTGTAATGCCCCACTGTACATTCTCTAATGCGCATTTCTGCGGATAACCCGCTGCGGAGGCGGCACTCGTGTCCCCACCTGAAATTACGTGCCACGATGCATGACAGTTAATATGCAGGGCTGAGAGCTGAAACTCAGGCTGAACTCACTAAGCCGACTCACATCACATCCACTCCTGACGTCGGCATTCGCTGTCAGAGGTAGTCATTACAAATGCTTATACTTTGGTTGAAGTGCGAGTGAAGGCGTGTGACTGTAGTACTACTGCACTGTGGCTCCACATGTACATAGTGTTATTCCTTCAGGATACTCAGTTCACTACTCTACTTTATCAGATGAATACAATAAATAGGGATGGGGAGACAAAAGCATTTTTTTTTGAAAATGTTCACAATAAGTTGATCATGGTGAAACGTCATTAACAGGATAATCCTCACAAGAATGCCTTGGAAAAGCTGCCTAGCTCGCTGACACACAGCCCTATATGGGATTGTTGATTTATTTCACACTGCCGGAGCCTGTCACCGCAGCTGAAGACACGGCTCGCACGTTGCATCCCCCAGAAAAGCAAGTTTAATTGGATTTGTGCAACTGCTACAGCTTATAAACTGAAAACCAACATAGAGCTGAGGTCACCATCATTTATTATCTGTTGTTTCTCTAAGATTTATGATTACTTATTCAAGGTTTTTTGACTGATAGTTTCAAAAACAGGTTAAAGGTTAAAGTGATTCAAGTACGTTTTTAGTTTTCATCTGAAGTCAACATGAAACTCTCACATTGTTCCATGCCGAACAATGAGCATCGATTAAAACGCATAAGGAAAATGCCAATATTGTTCCTGTTCTACCTTTTTGCTGAACATGAATAAAGGGAATAAATAAATGCAGGTCTGAACAAAATGTTGATATTCATAATAAATTGTTCTGCTTGAGTACTGAATAATTCAAACAAAATTAATCCACAAAATGTCAAAACATAGTGAAAAATTTCCCAGATCCCTGTTGCCATAAGAGAACTAAACAGCTTTTTCAGTCCAAAATATTCAGTTTCCAGTGATAGAAGATGAAAAGGAGAAGAAAAATGGAAGCTTAACCCATCAATTGTTAGAATTTTTGCCTAAAAAATGACTGAAATGAACAATCGCTTACCAACATTGTTAATAATTATCCGTCGAATGACTAATCGATTTAACAGCGATTCATTTCAGCTGGATTTGAACGAGCGTGCTGTTTAATCAAACTGTCCGGTCGTCGGCTCAGAAACCGGTCGGTGTAACTAGTTCTGCACCAGTTCATTTCAATGTAAATTCCTGTTAGACCAATAAATCTTCATCCCGTCATGCACATGCATTACACACACACACACACACACACACACACAGAGTATACGGCCACCGTGTAGCATATGTATGAGGAACGTTGACTCATAAAGCAACCGAGCAACCAGCAAGTCGACCACATCACACAAACAGCTCATCTTTTCATTTGGAAAACAGATGGACGCTCAACTCCCAGAGAGGGGAGGGGGAGGAGATGAGAGGAGGGCTAGGAGGAGGAGGAAAGTAAAAATAGCGGCTGATAAGAAGGAGGAAGTAAACATTAAAGAGAGGAGAAAGAACAGGGATAAGAGGTGTGAAATAGAGTGAGGGGGGGAGACAGAGCAGAAGGGAGGCAGAGGAAAAAGGGAGCCAGGGGTTATCGAGAAACGATACTGGTTTGTACCACATTGATTTTAAGGTGCAGAGATTGATGTTGAGGCATCGAGCGGTTTGCACTTCTGCTCCTCGGTTCTTTTTCTTCCCCCACCTACCACTCCTTTTTTACGTGATCGTCATAACCTGCAGGGCAGGTTGTATGACCATAACCCCTTGCATCCATCAGTTTCACATGATTATATGCGGGCAACGGAGGAATTTAATCTATTGCTCCTTTATCCACAGTCATTCTAGATAATAGCTTTGGGTTCATACGTAGAATCTAAACGTGCATCATTAACGTGGCTGCATTACATATATCAACAGGCTTAACCACCAAAGATGGCAATTGCAAAATGGCAGTGTGGCCAAGAGCAATATCCAAATCGAAGAGGCTGCAGTTTTTTGATGAAGGTAAAACGTTTGACAAAACTGCTTTATGATGAAGTAGTGCAGCGCTGAAGAGAAGGCCTGGCCTACAAATCTTCTAAGGAACATGTTTGTTTGATACAGACCCCAACAAAGTCTACTCATCAGTATTTCTAGTCTGAGATTTTAGAGGTTTTTTTAATCACAGACAATGAGATCCTGAATATCACAACTGTTATATCTGTCAGAATAATTGCAATATTACTTCTCACACCATATCAATAAAAAAATTGCAAGTTTACTTTTATTTTATGGAAGAAATAAATGCTATTTGCCAGTAGTCACTGTTGTCAAGCTTTATGTTCTTGTATGGCACGTGCACAATTTATAAAAAAAATAAATAAATAAGCAGATAGTCATTTTTGAAACAATTGTCTGTTTCAATTTCAACACCACAAGCAAAAAATGTTTCTGAGCGTTTCTAAATGTGTTAACATGTTTGGCAGATGTAACACTAAGTTTAGTGGAATATTAAATTCTCACACTCCAAGGGAGAGCAGGACGGAGCCGCTAACGTTAAACCTAAACCAGGAGCAGTTTCCACACAACATGGAAACATTACACGGTACATTTATCTTTTCAAACACAACCTGTGACCTCATTAACTAATGTTAGTTAATGATGTGCACTTTGGCCTTGGAAGTAACGCTCGCTTACAACTGTGGGTGATAAGCTAGTTAGCTGAGCATGCTGGCATTGTAGCGTAATGTAAGACCCATGGACACACTTAATCTATTTGCTTGTGAGATTTTGGCCTATATCAGGCCATCAAAACACTTTAAATGCACATATATAAACACACATGCTGAGCTTCAGCGTTTTAAGATATCCAAATTCATACTAGCCGACGCCACAATTGGAAAAAAAAATCACTGTTAGGAGCAAGCAAATATTCACTGCCGCCTGCACAAACACGCATTTTTCATAAAAACAGCATCAGATACAGAGCACACGAGGCAGGATCAGTAGCAAACGCGCCGTAGCAACATCCACCCCATGTCAAAGACGGAGAGATGACAGGAGAGGCAGCAGCCAGGACACAGCCTCCACCCTCCTCCCTCTCATCTGCACTCTGCTCTCCTCTCCTCACCTCTATCCCTGTCTGCCTCTCTCTCTCTCTCTCTCTCTCTCTCGCTCTCTCTCGCTCTCTCTCATGTTGCTGCATCAGACATCATGAAAGATTCACAGCTCTGCTTTTAACAGATCTCGCCAACCACCATCACCACCACCACCACACCCCCGCTCACCCCCACCACCTCGTGCACACAGAGACACTACCCCGCACTCACAGATCTGAGTCTGTCTGGAAAAACAATGCAGAGGTGGAAGAAAGCAAAAGTTATAGAGACAATGTGTGGGTTTTGTGTGGTTTGTGTGTGTGTGTGCGAGTGTGTGTGTGTGTGTGTGTGTGTGTGTGTGTGTGTGTGTGTGTGTGTGTGTGTGTGTGTGCGGGGTATTCATCGTTCCACTTGGTGGCGTGTGCTGTGAGCGCCTGAGTGAGCATGTGATGTGTGACAGATGACGGACAGTATCAATTTCATCTCACACACATACGTAAACGCTCACTCACTCACTCACTCACACACAGCCAGCGGAGGCAGATATGAGACAGCATCACCACATGTACAGTGGGTAAACTGTTAAATATTGGTGTTGGCTTCAATTTGCACACATCATTTGGTCTTTGGCTATTTATAGCAGTATTCTCATCGGTAATCTACACTAAAAAATGCATAGATGAGAAACGTTCTTCAGGCACTGTCGGGCACAGCGAGGAGAGGCGTTGTATCAAGCCTTTATTTAGTCAGGCAGATCTGTTGATACACAGAGCAGTTCGAGCCTCACAGGGTCTTCATCGAGGTAGAAATAGTAAAAGGGTAAACAAAAACTCTTAACATTGTACATTATTGAGGAACTGGCCACCGGACAAAATCATGCTCAAGCAAACAGGGGGCAGCATATCACCAGAGTAACTGCTGACTGTGGCTGCCGTTAGCTTGTTAACTCGATCAGCTGGCATCTGGTGATAATATTGGACTGGAACAGGCTGTTGCTGTCCTAACTTCATTAGATATCTATCATTCATTCAACGATAGTGGACGGAAGCATGGATTCATATGCATTTTCTCTTGCATTTTTTCTGATTCTGTAAAACAAAATTACTCTTCAGTTGGAGTGAAACACTGGATTTCTCATCAGCCCTTTAAGTGTATCTAAGTAAAGGGCAATTACATTGTCTAAGTGTGAGTGAGCGGAGGCTCCCCAGCTGACTCAGCCTTGTTTAAGGGTTATTGACTCGTAACCCGACCTGTAATGTATCCTAATCTACGCGTAATCTGACCTCAAACACAATGTATCATGTTAGACATGCTAGTCATTCAAATGCCACATCCTCCCATGTTTGTCCTTTCAAACAGGCAACAACGTGACATATAATAAATATGTAGGCTTTATAACACACACACACACACACACACACACACAGGCATAAAAACCTAATACCCACATGGTGAATACGAAGCGTGCAGGATATATAGCCTCTCTCTGTTTCTGCGTGACATACGATCACATGGGTGTGTGCTGCTCTGCATGGACAATGAATGTGTGAATGAAACTAAGTGTCTTCCCTGGAGAAGGTGTTGGCTTTCACTGACTTTTAAACACACGCACATGCACACACACACACACACACACACACACACACACATACACATGCACACACACACACACACACACACTATAGGACGAGCTTTAACTATTGACCAGGTAGAGGGTACAATGTGTGTGAGTTAAAAAACGCTTGCAGGCACAGAGACAGAGAGGCAGACAGCAGGGAGGGCGACTTCCATTCACATGCTGTTAAAGCTATACCTATAGCACAAAAGGTGTAAACTGGAGGTTGTTTTTTTTTTTTTTTTTACTCTGGGCAGGAATTCAGAGCATCTGCTTGTCAGATTACACGCTGTTTACTTTAGAATTAGAATATTTATCTCATACACTAACAAATACCCGTCTCATTATCTGTTAATCCCTGGCAACAACACTCTCTTCATCACCAGTCTGTGCTCTCAAGCTGACATACACCTGGCAGGATGTTGCAGACTGGCACACTGTATATATTCAGATTCCTAGTTGAATCTGAATGCATATTTCGAATCTGCATAAAGTGAAGGCGCTGAGTTTGTTGGTTTTGAAAGAAACAGGTGTGACAGATGGAGAATTCTGATTGCTCGGTCTAAACTACTCCTGCATTGCATGTCAGTGATGTTTGACTACTGTAGATGGTAGTCGTGACAGTCGCCGGGATTCACCTGTGAGAATATAAATGTGTGTTGAACAGGAAGAACGGCAGCACTCACTATAAAAACATTACTGCCTACCAATTTGTAATTTTTACCAGTTTTAAGGCATTTCTTTGTTTACACTGCATCACTGAATCATGGGGCTGTTGTGGAGAGCTTTCCTTCTGCAGATATACAAACTGGAAGTGATGTAAAGTGAGGGAAGACTGTTTAACAATAAGACATGAATGGATCTAATTGCTTGCTTTGACACTGAAGAGGTTGTTAATGTATATTCAAGCGCACATGATGGACCACAAATCTATAATTATGAGACTGTAGGTGTCCAAGATATCAGGAAAAGACATGGATTACAACATTTTTAAGAAATAAAAACAGAAATTGAGTTGTAGTGTGAGGAGGGTTGCATGTCAAATCTAAATACTGTCTGCCTTCAGAATAAAATGTGTCTAAAGTTCTGAACACTTGGTCTTTAAACACATGCCGGACTTCCGTTTTTGATTTATGAAAGGGTTTTGTAGAAAAACCTTTTTTATTCTTTTGAGGGATTTGTCACCAAGTCATGTCAGTAAACTGAGGTAACTGAGGCTCTACCTTTAGTCCTAACAGCAACAGTGTTGGCTAGTGATGTTTCCACCTTGTGAGTCAGTGTGTGTGTGTGCACGCGCGCACGTGCGTGCATGTGTGCATGCGTGTGTGCATGCGTGTGTGCATGCGTGTGTGCATGCGTGTGTGTGTGTGTGTGTCCTTACGGCACAATGTGATCCTGTAGGAAACAACCACAGAAACAGTTCTGAGAACTTTGCCAGGTGTTTATGTGTCTGTGGACAGATTTTGGCGGCTGGTTTTATCCCACTGCAAGATGGTCTCCGATGGCGCTCTGCGGATAACGCTGCTCACGAACTGATCGTGACTGGCAGCAGCGGGCTCTTGTCCCAGATCATTAGGAGACTGTTTGTTCCTCCAAATGTGAGCCTGCGTGAACAGGAAGGCCACAGGACTGAAACACTGACGCATGTGATCAATGCACTGAGCGACAATAAAGACGTCAAGCAAGGCCCAATGTGCTGCTTCAATTTGTTCGCAACTTTTACTGCTACTGATTTCAATATTTTATAATATTTTACGCTTGTCTCCCTGCACTCAGTCAGAATTGTGCTAAGGTTTCTGAGGGGGGGGGCCGTGATATACCCGTGTAGACTATAACTGTGATATAACTAAAAGGTGTATTGATACACCTATGATAACAAAACCCATCTTTGGATCTTTTGTTGATCATTTCATCCAGTTGAATTCATGGAGTACAACTGTTTTTATATTCAATCTAGCATTTTAATCTCTCTCCATCTCTTACTGCCAAAAAAGACACAACACACAAGGTAAACATAATGATATCACATAATCCCAAGACATCTCTTCTTGATACTGAGGTAATATCTTTTCTACAGGGGAGAGCTTTCTAGTGTATCGGTATCAATATTTAGTTGCAGGCACATACGCAGATATATAAGTCAAAGCCTCTTGTTTCTCTTGTTCTGAAAAATATTATCCCACTGTCTTATCTGTTAAATGTTTTTAAATCAATGCAGCATTAACCTGTCCTTCAGTTTTAAGCCCTTTTATGAGGTCTGACAGGCAACAGGGGCATTATACCTGAATGTTGTTGTTTTTTTTTTTGTTTTTTTTTTAATAACAAGGTCAGTTTAAACCTTTGGCAACAGTGAAAAGAAAAGGAAGAAAAGAAGTAGAGTGGGCTGTTGCATTGGAGGCTTTACTGGTACTGATGCGAGCTTGCATCGATAATGGTGGGTGGAAATGCAAACACTGTAGCAATGAACTCCGCATTATCCTAACAACGAATGTCCTTCTTAATGGCCATAAGGTTTAAAAAAAAAAAAAGGCCATCCAAATGACTGTTTTTTGTTTTCCAGGTGCAGAGATGATGCACCCAGATTTTGTTTTTAATAAGGAATCTCACCCTGGTCGACACTCGACACCCTCCAGAGTTACTCTGACAGCAGCGCAGAGGAGTCGCTCTCTCCCTGAGCAGGAACAGCTAAATTTACCAACCTTGGGTCTCTGAGATGAGAAAGATTGAAGAGCCCCTGTTGTGGGGAATTCTGCTGCCAGTCGCCATCTTTCTGTTCCTATCTGGTTGTCAGCTTTAATGGGTTCTGGGAACGGAGAAACTCTTGCTCAAATAACCAGAGCAGATCAAGGTCCAAGTGACTGAAGCATTGTGTTTTCTCATCTGTCAATAAAAGATGAGTTTTTAATGGAAAGGGAGGGAGAGCGACGTGTCGGGCCTCTCCCTCGCTCGTCCATGAAGCGCCGGCGGAAACCTTGAGTGACTCACTTGCTCTGTCTCTGTCAACCTGCCTCTGCTGTCTGAAAAAAGAAAAGAGGAGAGCTCCTCTTTTCCTTTTTTTCTGTCCATTTCTGTCGCCACCTTTCATCGCCTCCCTCCTGTGTGTTTGATGGTCTCCATGTCACACACCCACACAAACACATACATGCATCCAATATTGATAACACACCCGCCCGTACGACACTATTTTCATTGACACGCCGTGAAATGACCTTCAGACGGTACACACTGAGCACAGAAGAGCGCCTCGATCTCGCCTCTCTTTCATCCCCTCCCTTGCCCTGGCTTTCTGTGGATCTTTAAGTGAAATACGTGAGGAGGCAGAGAGCGACAGATGATCGGCCTCAGAGGGGGGGGAAACAACTCAATTTGGCAATCCCCACTTTCACGTTTTCCTCCTTGTGCACTTTCCTCAAGGCCGAGACAGTTTAATCAGCTCTGGTGAAGGGTGGCGACCATGCAGAGAGAGGAGACCCAGAGACTTTGAAGTGTGATGTCCGGTGGACCGACCGGCTGACTGACTGAGTCTCGAGCTGATTGATTAAGTTGACTGGCTGCGTAATCGACTGATTGATTTCATGCATGATTGCTTGAATGGCTGACTGGCCGGCTGACTGACACTGAGAGGGTGCCGGGACGGAACCAAAGAAAAGAACGGAACAACAAGCTCCGACTCCCTCCTCTTGTTCAGCTCAACTTTATTACAGCAGCTTGTGCTGCGAGCTGGCTGAGCTGTGCTCGCTCTCGCCCCAGGCTAGCCTAAATTATTAGTTTATGCAAATGACAAAAACAGGCATTTTCAGCATCTATTGAGCCACACACACACACACACACACACACACACACACACACACACACCACCACACCTGCAGTCCAGAGCAGAGCAGACAATGAAAAATGCCAGAGACACATTAGTGTAGTGTCACTATTCAACATGGAGTGAAGAGCAGCCACAGGCAGAAAGCAAATCTATATTTCCCTCTGCAGGTTACATTAAGCAAACAGCTTTTAACACCTGAGCCTCAGCAAACAATCACAAATGCCCTGAATAGACTGTGGTAGCGCCTCAAGACACATGGCTTACACCCACCTGCAATCCTGCCCTCAGCAGAACAATGAAAATGCCCCAGAAAGGAGTGTGGGAGAGATGTGCAGGGGGGTCTACAGACTGGGAAACACTTCGGTTTCAGTGAGGGAAACGGAAGACAGGAGGGTTTGGAGAGACTGGATAATTGCACAGTAAGACACTTAAAACTGCAGCCTAATGCAAGCAAACACGCCTTTACGGAACAATAAAAACAAGTTCGTACAACTTTTCACTTGGCAGATGAGCTTCAGATGCTGGTTCATTAACATGAAAACCGGTGCAAATGCATCCAAAAATAATAACCTAATGATATTAAAGGAGTATTGCGAAATAAATAATAGAAACCCCATAGACTGCTGCCACAGGACTACCTCATCATACCAGAACTAGTCTACACTGAAGCAAGCATTTCATTTTGGAATAATAATTATACAAACTGACTTGTTAAGTGCTGTGAATTGAATAAAATTGTGTGTTTTTTGTTTGTTTCTTTGTTTGTTTTTTTTATTTTATGGAGAATCATTTTCCGCCGAAACTCACCGGACATCTCTGTCTGGGGCACGTCTGCCAGCGTGAACCCTTTCCCGGTGTAGAACTGCGGCAGGTCGGAGCAGCTCCTGTCCGACCCCGCCACCGGGCCCGGTGCGGCGCACACACACACCAACACACACAGGAGCTCCGGGAGACGCATCTTCTCAAGTCTAGTCCTTTTTTTTCCCCCTCCTCAGTCACTCAGAAAGCCCCTGAAGATCTCTGGTCCGAGTGAATCAAAGTGCAGCTCTCAGCGGATCCCCCTTCCTTCTGCCTTGTCTTATTTGATTTTTGAGGAGTTTTCAGTCTGTCAGCGGGAGCAGAAGTGGCGCCCGTTCAAACCGCACGGAGAGCCGGGTCAACTGACGCGCGGACGGACAGAGGAGGGGGGGTGGGAGTGGGGTGGGGGGGGGGCAGTCCTGGCTGGTTCTGCGGGAGAAGAGAGCTGCGACGCGCGGCTGTAGGTGTCAGGTACACGCCGCTCCTCCTCCTCCTCCTCCTCCTCCTCGTCAGCGCTGCTGGGTGCGAGCCGCAGAGATGTCAGAGACAAAAGGGAGAGAGACCCAGAGACACAGAGAGAGAGAGAGAGAGAGAGAGAGAGAGAGAGAGAGAGAGGGCAGGTGTCGCGCACTATCGGTTCATGATTATGGAGATCGGCCGGTTTAAAGGCAACAAAAGAGTAAAATCCGGTATTTTTAAAAGAGGTTTCAGACAACAGGAGCACCGCCCGGCTCTCCGGGCTGCGGGACAATGACATGCGCCTTTTCCCTCCTTCTCTTTGTGTGTGTGTGAACATGAGCGAGCGTCTTCTGCCGCAAGCACCAGGGGCGGAACAGCGCCACCTGCAGGTCCCGAGAACAGGAGAGGAGCGTGGAGGAATCACACAGGGAGGCATCCCGGATTAAAAATGTATTGTATTTATTCTCAATAATTGGAAGTGACAGTGTACACAGTGAGAGACGGCGCTGGTTTCATTATCCTGAGCATGAGGGCTTAAAATTAAAAATAAATCCCAAATAATGGAAAGTGCTGTGGAGGACTGACCACAGGAGAGTTTAGTCTTGTTTTTGATTTAAACACCTGCAAGTGGACGCCTCAGTGTTCAACATGAACCGAGTACACCATGAACAAACCACAGTAACATCATGTAATGCGAGGTGTATGACAAAGGAAGGGGAATAAACAACAGAAACAGCTATGTAGGAATGAAACAGAGAAGAAATCAAATGAAATGATGGTGTCACAGAGGTGAGCTGCAGGACTACAATGTCACAAGTGAAAAAGAAATCAGGTGGTGGTTAGTTTAGAGTACACTCTTGGCAAAAGTGAACCCTTTTTGATCAGTTTAACAACCCTGGACCACTGTCAGTGCTCTTTGTTGCACACAGCAACTCAACAAGCTTTGTGGCAGCCTTCTCCATGACTAACACGTCCTGAAAAGCTCTGACACCGATCAGCGTCCAGTGAATCTGACGAAATCTTTCTTGCTTTCCTAATTTTCTGGCTGCACTCTGGTGTGGAGCTGCTGTTGTCCAGTAAGAAAAAGAGAAATTGTTTATTTTTATCCAGTTTTTATTCAGGTTGTGATTACGCTTAAAAGAGTCAGTGTCAGCGGTCAGGATGGGGTTAGGGGACTTGGAAAGATAACACCATTCATTTGGTGTATCATCACTGACTACTGGTGTTTAGTGTCACTTTAATGTTTTGTTTTCTCCTTGATTAAAAATTCAGTTACTCAAATAAATGTCTGCTCACTAATAAAATGCACTCAAATACAAACTGAAATGACTTTTCAAACAAAAAGAACAAAAGGGAAAAAAGAATTAAAATAAGAGTAAAGAGGATTGTTAAGAAAGAGAATATGTGAATAAAATAAAAGACTTTGTGATAAATAACGTGCTCAGAGGGAAAATGTCTTCTGGATGTGTGTAAATGCCAGGTATGCTGGTACATTCTGATTTGTAATCAGTTACATGTTTCACCTGTGTGTCAAGGAATTCTACCTTGTGTTTCTGAATATTGCGCTTTTGGGAAATTTTGTGATGCTGACTATTTAATATTCCCATAACTTCGACATCTGTGCTGAGCTCTCTGGAGAGCTGCAGCAACTTTCTGCTTTTCCCTCCAGCGCTTTCCTGGAGCTCGACACAGTGCCTCTCACATGTGGTCTTTTCTTTAGTCAGAGCTGAGGATATTTGATCAACTCTCTGCTGTAACTCGGAGTTTCTCAACTTTTCCCGTTTTAACTCATCTTCAAGTCCTACCTGTCCTGTCTTGGACGTCTGCATGGCTGTGAACTGAGACTCTTGCTGACTTGAGCTGTGGTCAGATGTTCCAGTTCTTCAGCTTCCGTCTGCTGTTGGGAGACAGTAGTCTTCAAATCCATTTGGAGTTTACAGTATTTTGTTCTTTCTTCTTTGAGGTCAGAAGCCCACTGGTCATTTTTCTCCTGCAGTGAGGAAACAATGTTGTTTTAACACTGCTTTCAAGATCCTGAATGATGGAGACCACAGATTCAATTTGACATCTGAGCGCTCTCAGAGAGCTCCTCCTTTTGCATCTGTATCTTTTTATGCTTTGGGGAAAGGAGCCTTCTCCTTCCTAACAGCTCCTCAAGTCTGCTACGAGCTTCTGCATCTTCCCGAAGCTGTTTCTCATCTTGCATCCTCATCCTATTGTTCTCAGAAGCCAGTTGTTGGTTTTCCAGACAGTCGAATTCCTCTGCTGCTGGCAGACAGCACTGTTATAGTCCGTCCTTCAGATCTTTTCTGGTTCTTTCTTCCTTCTCCAAAGCCTCTTCAGCAGCAGATGGTTGATCCTGAACATCAGCCTCCTGAAGAGCAGAAGAGTTCTCTGATCTCTCCGATACAAAGCTCTGCAAGACATAAAACAAACATTAGTTTGTTGACCATTTGCAGGTTTTCTAAAAGAATATGTTCACTCCTGAACGACGTGTGTAAAACTAGCCTGTATATTTTACTCTTATGCATCTGCAGCTGTACAAAATGAACCACATTGTGGAATAATACTCTTTTGAAAACAGCCAGTGATATATGATATGTGATGACCATCACAAAAAGATCAAATTAAATCCAATACTGTCGTCTTTCTTAAATGAAACACCACTGAATTTGTCACTGTGTTGA
Source organism: Acanthopagrus latus (assembly GCF_904848185.1). Classification (NCBI taxonomy): domain Eukaryota; kingdom Metazoa; phylum Chordata; class Actinopteri; order Spariformes; family Sparidae; genus Acanthopagrus; species Acanthopagrus latus. The sequence continues at coordinate 24,536,120 of NC_051049.1, forward strand.
TGTCTGTGCAAAGCGTCGCTGGTACTAGTTTATCTCTTACCTCATAAACAGGAGTGTAGCAGTACTCTCCTCTGTTGGAGACAGAGTGCTGATTGCGAACATCGTCCAGAAGCTTTTCCTCCAGAAGTTTCATCAGGAAACTACGACTGCAGGAACTCTGAGCCTGATCCGTTTATTTTTCCTCAACTTCCTGCATGGTGTCATCCTCGATCTCCTTTTCAATCTCCTCCTCAGCGTCCTCCTCAGTGGGAAGAGGACACTGTCTGCATTACCAACATACATCTTGGCCAAATAGTTAGTCTCATCTTCAAAACTCACTCAAAGCACCAAAATACTTCATACATGTCTCAAGATAAGCTCTGTCAGACACATATCACTGGCACCAATCTTCACTCACAAATGCTGAACTTTTGTCATTAACGTTTGAATGAAACGCTATTGAAACATGACTAAACCTGACTCAATATAAAACAAGTCTTGGATCATAGGCTCATAAAGTCAGTCATAGTGCATCGACTTTCAAATACCACTGTGCAAAAATTGCATTACATTTTCTAAAATGTTTCTGTTCTACCAAAATATATTAAATCCAATGTTTTTCTTTTATGATTCAGTCCGGTCATTTTTGGCCAGATACACAAATGTGATTCATCTTGAATTTGAGGAATGTACAGTAGAATAAAACATTATCTATATGACAGATGTGATGCAGCACTAGTGCTAGTAGTAGTTTTACTGCAGTATGATTTTTATTTTATTGATTATTATATAAAACAGCTGGCAGTGATCAACATACAGTCAACATACAAATGTGAAAAATTAAAAGCTGAAAAAAAAACAAACAAAAAACAAATGGCAGCAATAAACTACATGTGCAAAAATGTTCTAAATATTTCATCATGGGGGGGAAATGGAATGCATTTTGTGTGAATGTAACAGAAAAACAGTCGCAGTCTGGTCCACACAGACTTCTGTTTTACTGACTGCGTGATGACTTTTGACAGCGCAACTTCAGCAATTTACTGCAATGAAACCCTTCTTAAATCTCTATATATGACAACATAGCCTCCCTGATGTCTCGATGTCTGTCTAATGAATGCTAAATGCATCAAAGCTATCGTATTCTGTTGTTTGAATGTAACAGCAGTTCTGTGACAGCATAACAATGTTACCAGTAAAATCACTGAAAAATGGGATTGCAACATTTAGCTTTGAGTATGTCTGGACCGAGCAGTTTTATCAACTGCGTGTTTGAGAATAAATACAACTGGATTTTGTCCATGTGGACCATGTTTACACACTGACTCCAAAACTCTCCTCTGCCATCATTTTTTTCACGGTAGGTTTGATTTTCTGCATTTTTGCTTTCCTTTCCTAAATGATTATGATGATGATGATGTGATGGTGTGCATATGCTGTGTGTCCATTCCTAGACTGCCAGCTGCCAGGTCAGTATGAGATCAGCAGAGGTCGGTGGTCTACTTTTCAGTGTGTGGTTCCAGTACAGCGCAGTGTTCCTGGGCGCCTCTGCCATGCTTCCCTTGGATGTTTGCCTGCCCCAACACACCTGATTCAAATGGATTAGTCCTTATCAGATGTGAGCAGTACTCAGTGACGAGCTGATCATTTGAATCAGGTGTGCTGGATCAGGGAAACATCTGAAACATGCAGGGTAAGGGGGCCCTTGGAAGAGGAGGAGGGTTGCAAAACACTGCAGCTGCAGCTCCTTGATCAGCAGCAGAAACTCTCCTCGCTCTCGTCTTGTTTTCAGGATTGGATGAACTGTTTTGTCTCTTATCTCATTCTAACAAATAGAATCATTAAGGCATCAGACTCAGTGAGCAAGATTTCTGTGCCATGAGGGTATCAATATGTCAATATGTCAATATGTTATTTTATGAGTGTGACATAAGCATTTTCACTTCTGCTTTGATTAGGATAAATTGGGTGGATTTGACATACTGGTTTCATTTTGCAATACATTCCAGAAGTCTAAAGTGCAAAAAAAAAAAAAGTCCCACATTTCATTGCTGATCCACTCTGCATGTTTTGAATCCTTTATATCTGTGGTATTCTTTACATCAAAAACGTTTTCCAGTAAGAACTGTTTACAAAAGCAAGACTACTGACAACATTTTGATGATTTGCGTACATTAGATAAATAGAGCTTGAATAGAGGGATAGAAATCATCAGAACCTGAAAAAAATGGTGTCTATTTTCTTATATCTTCAGTTATTTGGAATAAAAAACCATGTGTTCATCTTCTTCAAAACAAAGACACAACAGCTAACACAACAGCTAAATACAATCCAGCATATAAAAGCACAGCAAATGAAATAGTTGGTGAAAATACATTATATATTAGATATTATGCTATAAAATAACTAAGTTTTGATAATGATTTCAAAGCTAAACTGGTTCATACTGAATTATTCTTCTACCACACAGTGTTCAGCTGGCCTGCAGCACTATAACACATCAGTCAAATCTCTCATCATCCAGACACATAAAGTTCAAACATGCATTTCCTCCTGTGAGTAAATTTACTAAATGGGTCATGTTAATGACAGAAACAAGCATTTCTGACCACAAAACCTGACTCACACACATGCACACAAAACCACACTTTGTATCGCTGCAGGGAGGTCAGCAGTGACTGGTAGGGATTCGGATTCTTCCGCCCCCACAATTTGGCGGTGTTGGTGGACGTGACAGATGAGCTGCCAGACGCTCTCCAATCTCTCCATGTCCTACATCCTCCCCAGCAGCAGCAGTGCTGGGTCCAAAAGCTGGCCAGGAAAGGTCACTCGCAGCCCCGAAGTCTGACTGACACGTCTGCGATGCAGCAGAAATTAAATTGAAGTGTAGGTGAAGTGAAAGCCACAAATGGTTTAAATATGCTCTAATTACTTTTAAATTGGATGAGGTAGAGGAGTGTGACCAGGGAACAGTGTGCGTTGTTCAAGGAGCACAGGTCAGGCTCTGGTTAAGGCATGTTAATTAATAATAATGCACACTCTGCAGATAAAACCTGGTGTACTGCTCCTCTCCCTTCTTCCAAACAACATTTTCCATTACTCTGAGCACAGTTTCATTCTGTAGTGAACCGCCTATGGCTGAAACAGTAAAAACACCGCTGTCTCCTCATAAATCGTGACTTTGTTAGGTGGTGTGAATGCAACTACCTGCATATAAACAGCAGTAAGACAAAGGAGACGGTGATCAACTTCCAGAGGAAGACACCACAGATCATACCAGTGAACATCCAGGGTTTGGACATAGAGATGGCAGCAAAATACAAATACCTCAACACTAAACTGGACTGGACTGACAACACTGATGCCCTGTACAAGAAGGGCCAAAGTTGCCTCCATCTGCTGAGGAGACTGAAGTCCTTTGGGTTGCAGAGGACATTACTTTGAACATTTTATGACACTTGTGGTGGCACCAGTGGTCCTTTATGCAGTGGTCTGCTGCCGAGGTTGCAGCGCTGCTAATCAAACTGTTAAGGAGGGCCAGCTCTGTCCTGGACTGTCCGCTGGACTCCATAGAGGTGGTGGGTGAGAGGAGGATGTTAGCCAAGCTAACGTCAATCATGGACAACATTTTCCCCCCCGCGCCAGACTGTGGAAGCCTCGAGCAGCTCTTTCAGCAGCAGACTCTTACACCCACCGTGTAAGAAGGAGTGCGACTGCAGATCTTTTATTTCCACAGACACCAGACTTTTTAACTCAAGCACTACCTCAACAATCACTTTCCACAACTTTTTTTGATTTGTTTTCTTTTTAACTGTATGCACGTTTGCCTGATACTTCTTCCTGTACTTGTTGCTTCTTGAGCCATTGTGAATTTCCCCGTTGTGGGATAAATAAAGCCCATCTAATCTAATCTGAAAATACGTGACGAGTTTATAGCATGTTGGACCAAGCTGGAGGTCCAAGCTGGTCCTAACATCATACGGACAAAAGCATGTAGACGCCCTTGTCTAGGACTGCTTTTCACGGTCAAGTGTGTCTCTTAATTCTAATTAATGCTACAGCATTGTAAGTTACATTTGTCAAAATTGTGCTGTAGTATGTCAATGGTTAACTGTCAACCGATCATTGATAACCGTGTGCATGACTTCACTTAATGTGCTAGAATGTCTCTTACTTCTGCTTTTATCATGTAGCCTCTCTAAAGGTGTTTTTGACAAGACCGGCTATATGTGTGGCGACTAAAACAGGTATTTGAAGCTGACACGTGATGATTTCCAACCCTAACCAGGTGTATTTGGTGCCTTAACCTAACCAGAGCATGAATACAGCAACGCCACAACATAAAAGAGAAGAAAGAACCTAAAGAAATGTTAGGTTGCAACATGAAGAGTTCAACATATCCATGGGCACAGTACAGTACATTGCCAACATTTGTTGGAGCGATGGGAAAAGCTAAGGTGTTACATAGCTTGTTTGCTTGGAGTGTCCTAGTAAGCCATGACAGTATGACAGGGAGCTCTGGTCCAACTGCTATTTACCATTTTACTGGCTGTTTGAGGACATCTTCCAGGTGAAACTCACAGTTTTTGGGGGCTGGACCATCTGATCTTATAATGACAGGTTCAGCACACCTTCAGGTCAACCGAAGGACGCACCGTCATGGGCCACCTCATTCACCAGGTAAATTAAGGCTACACCCTCACCTGACACACACACGCACACACACACACCTATAGTGTAAAGTCCAGACAAGTGTTAATCCAGCTTTATCGCCTGAGCAGGATAAATGCCTTTAGGACTGATGTGTTAAAAGAGATTGACATCCAAGCAACACCTTTAGCCCTCAGGGAGAAAGCCTTGTTTTATTCCAGTTAACAGAGAGACTGATGAGTAACATGTCACACGGTGGAAGGGAAGAATGACACCTTGTTTTGGAAATGTTCTGGTGCAGCCAGATTTCAGATTAGAATCTTCTTAAAACAGTTTCTCAACAGAAATATAAAAAACACTGATGCATTCAAAAAAAGAAAAAGGTACCAGAGTTCCATGTCAGTAAAAATTGCAGGCATGATATATTAAACGTCAGATTAAATAACCACTGGAAACTGGTTTGAACTGATATCGGACAAATATTTAGGTCGTGAATTCATGCAACAATGTGTCTGTGTCAGACTGTCTGTGGACGGGTACAGGTATTGGCTCAACTTTCTTCCTGGCTCCTCACATGTGCAAGATTTCAATGTCGGCTCAGGCCACCAAGTCAACTTGTTTGCACAAATGACAAGCTGTTTGGTTATAGTTAACAATATACAGTAAATAGATCCTGTCTTACTCAAACAGAGCAAAAACATTCCCAACAAACTGAGTCTCGATCGTGTTTCCGAGGTCTCTACTGAAACGAGAGACCATTCAAGCCAGATCAGATTCACTCATCTGACTCGACCACAGGACTGAACCAGTTCCTTCTTCTTTTCCTCTGTTTTCTCCTCTTCCTGTCTTGTTTTAACTGCCTTTAAGTCCACGCAGAAAGTTTCAAGACTTTTAGACTCAACTTTGTGCCTTTTCACCGGCTGTAACTATAGTGTCTCCTTCTTGTAACTATTGTGTTTTCCCGTTGTCCATTCGTCCCTCCAGCCCATTCCTGTGAACGTAATATATTTGGAGCAGCTTGAGGGAATTTCCTCAATTTTGGCACAAACATCTTCTTGGCACGAAGGATGATTTCAGATTTCGCTTGTCTAGTTATTTAAATGTAAATTGGATTAGCTTTGCTATTTTGTTTTATTGAGTTCATCATGAACAACATTGCTGTTGCTGCTGGTCATTTACATTTAAAAGACAGGGGCATTTCACAGGTGAAATTGGGAACCTACAAGGAATATGACTCTTGTTTTGTTTTTCAGTCCGCCTCTTGCTCATTGGTTTTGCTGAGATTGTCGCTGCACCATGTTGGGAAACCCTACATCAACTATCTGTACTCCTCTGTGTTAACAGTGAAGATGGCACGTTTCTCACTGTAATCATACATGTCAGTACAGTGGTAACTTCCATTTTGCCAGGAACCACATTTAAAACCCATGTTCACCATCCATTAAACCAGGCCAACTCAACTTTTCAGAAGGGCCACATTTAAAAAAAAAACAAAATGAACTGCCCCTGTCTGATCTGTGAAGATTGTAATTTAAATGTGTTAAAACAATGTTTATTGATTTTCTCCACTTTGCTTTTCACTTTTCATAATTGATTGAACTGATTTGAGGTCAGTAAAGGGCCGTATTTGGCCCACAGGCCACCAGTTGAATAGGGCTGCTTTAAACCCTGCTCTCCACATGTACACACTCTCAGGTGCATCATGGGGCTCAGTATTTCCAAGTACATGCTTGTGATGCACCGGAGCATGAAGGATGCTCAAGGAGAGCATGTCAAGAGAAAAACAATGAAAGACAAAGCGGCTTAGCCTGCTACGACCTGTAGTGTTTCATCTTAGTGTTTTTCTGTTCTATTTTGTCTCTCCTTCAAGTCTGCACGTCAGGAGGACAGATATTTCCTTCTCTGCAGATATAAACTCACCTGTCAGTCATTCCTGGTAGCAGCTGCAGTCGCACGACTGGAGAAATGATAAACATCAGCGGAAAGCTGCTGTAGACACAGCCTACACTCTATATGTCTGTCACGAGGCGTGCCTACATGCTCAGAGCCTTTTACATACACCAACAAACAATAAATCACACGGATGATGAGGCTTGCCTGCCACCCTCGATCTAAACTATCTTTCATTTAAGATAAAATCTCTGAGCTGCAGCCAGAAAAACACTGACAGAGAAGCATGGGAGTGAATGACTGGCTGACATCCAGGTCAATCTGAGCCTGCTCCAACCTGACAACAGCGTTTAGTTCATGCTGTAGGCCAGAGTCAGTCAGGGTTAATGTAAGAGAACAGATGCCAGGAGAAGATTGTGACTTCTTAACTCAACTACCTCCCCTGCTGTCGGTCAGTCGAGTGAGACTGTCGAGTACCAATTCAGGTTAGATCAATCGGTGCCAAATTTGGGTACCTGAGAGAGAGAGAGAGTGAGTCAGGGAAACATTGCTGCAATATTTGTACAGCAAACATATGAACAAACCTGAGGAGTCACCTAAAGCTGTCCACCACATTTGATAGCCTGAAAGCCAGGTCCCCTGCATTAGGTTAGTGCTCACAGCCAGCACCCGGCTCGTTCACCAAGGGTTGAAATGTAGCTTTGAGATAAATGGGCTTTTCTCTCTCTCTTTGTTGATGTTATCCACCTTTGAAGCCAGGTCATATTTGGTGACTTATTTTGTGCAGCTGTAATCACATTTTTTTTTAATTCCAGAGAGAGTGAAGAATGCAAAAAAAAAGTACCAGATTACAGCCACCAGTTTTGGTATCGATATCAGTTCAAATATGAACAGCATCCAACCTGACAGAGGTACCTGTCTCCAGGGACAGCCCCTAGTTTTTGGTGGCCTGTCCATGGCTGGAACTGTCTGGGAACTGTCCCTGTATTTAAGTGCATTAAAAACAGACAAAGTTAAATAATACTTCATGTAGCAAGAAAGACAATGCAGTGGGGTCTTTCAGTTGTCTAAATTTCTTTGTGTTTGCTTTGGCCGACAGAGGGCTGCTCGCTAAGGTAGCTTTATATCATTCTTCTTTCTCTACTTACTACTTGCTGGCAGTAGTTTTAGAGCAAACTGCTGCGGAAAACTCGGCCAGAAGACAAATGAAGCACCAAATGGCCAACAGATTTAAAGACGAACTGGTAATGTGGAGCATTGAGCAGCTAAAGAGCCCGATACTTTCCTCAGGACAAGATAGAGACCAAAAACAGAGCCAAAAGTAGAGTGAATACTGGACTAAGATTTGACAGGTGTCTGCTGTGCACGCTGGATCTGTAAGGAGACAACCGTATGCTATCTAAAAAGACGATGTTACGGTGCCAGCAGCTTGTTTCTGCTTCTCCCAGGTGAACAAAAGAACCTTTATCGCAGGTTTACCAGAAACAATTAGTGCTTCATAACACCGAAGGGGAGTTTGGGATAATATGGGCGTGTTGAGGTGAGAGAGATGATTCAGTGCTCTGCATTCACACAGAAATTGGTGTTAAAGTGCCCTTCAGCAAGACACCCAATCCCCAGTTGCATCAGCAGAGCCGCTCTATTTTGGCGTTATAGATAGTGGATAAGGAGGCTGCCAACCACTGTGAGGTTGATCAGCTTTCAGGGTTAAATGACTCCTAAACTCCCCATCCAAATTTAGACTAGAGCCATACCACCGCTACGCAGATTCCATCAGCAGCAGTGATATGCAAGGATCTTTAATACACCCAGAGGCACTTGGAAACAATAGACCGTTCACAGCTCCAGTGAGAGTAACTGAAATATTTGAATGCCTGAAGGATAAGGAGAGGCAATTGGTTGTCTGGGAAAGAGTTTGTTTGTCATTCTTAGGTTGCAGTTTTTCAGCAAAAAGAAAGACTGGTTATAGTAAAATATGATGGACCTAGATTTAACAACGTGCAGGGAATGCAAATTCAACCTTTGTGGCTATTTGCACCTATAAATTATATATGAATCCATTTGCGTCCATAAGACAGATGTGCTTTCTGGATGCTTTTTTATGACCATATGGGTTTCAACAGCAAAGTCACCAAAATAGCAATTTGGTGTTCTGCAAACCACAGACACGTTATAATGTGAAGGTATCATTCATACCTTATTAGCATTTTAACGATATGAGTCATATCTCGTTCACATTACGTGTATGAGCTGATTCCTTTGTCCAGTGGTGGCAGGGATGGATGATGGTAGCCATGTTTTCGGCCACCATTTAAGACTGCATTTCAACATTTGTAAGCAAGAAACCGCTGGATATCAGGAAGATGGGACATTTTAAGAGCTCTAACAGTGGAGACAAAACCAGATGTTTTTTTTACAAGGGGAACAATTTCCAGATGCTTTTGTGGCAACAGAAGCCTAAACCTGACCTTGTCCTTACCTTAACCAACTGGTTTTTGTGCCTAAACCTAACCTGACCATAAGCACAAAGCTGTCACAACATACAATTTGAAATATAATCCAAGAACATTTAAATTGCATCATAAAGAAATATAAGGTTCCAACATATCCCTGGTTTGCAGAAGCGTACACTGTCAACATTTATCTTGCCGATTGCTTTCAATCTTTAGAAAGCCCCCAGCCATATTTTTACAGCTAAAATGGCTATAAAATCATGTTGAGCGCCAACATGTAGACAGTCAGTAATCTGATATAAAATGTGTCTGGAAGGCTGCAAACACTGGCAAGGATTGGACCATAAATCTGATTTAAATAACATAAACCTCGATCATAACCCGTGGACAGGGTTAGAATAATCACGGCTCCGATTTCATTTGTTCTGGCACAGAGGAAGGATGTTATTCTGCAGAGCAACCTCTCCAGCTTGTTGAAACAACAGCCTGCAAATCCCCTGTCTCGCTCCCTCTCTCTGTTCTGAACTCTGACTCATCCGAGTTTCTTTTTCCACCTCGTTCACCTCCATCCTGCCCGCCGCCTGATCTGCTGTCTGTTTGTTCTTAAGTCCAAGGATAAAGCAGGGTGGACTGGACCTCTGCCTTCTCTGGCTCAAGTGCATCACAAGTTTGCTTCCAGGTAGCTGATCAAAGCTGCACATTGCATCATACAAGGAAATCTGATATTTCACATGAGTTAAAAGATAATAAATCAACAAAAATGAATAAGAAGAAGCTAGTAAAATATCTTGGAACAACACTCTGCAAAAGACTTAGGATATATGGCTGGGACTACATTGTGCCAACATTAGGATGAGGAACAGTCTTTCTCCTTCATTCACTCTGTCTCTCTCTGTGTCTACCTCTGTGCGACAATTTGCATTCAATGATGTCTTTATTTCCCATCATCCCCTGGCAGCTTCCTGTGCCAACACAAGCAATCTGTGCCAACTTCCTGACCATGCCAATCCAATCACAGTAATCTCTCAAAGGGCCAGAGGCCAAAGAGCTGTGGCAGCATTCCCATTTATATATATATATATATATATATATATATATATATATATATATATATATATCTATATATATATATATATATATACGCACACACACACAAAAATGCTCAGATGGCTCAGAACCAATTTTAGCAGCTCAGATCTGGTGGATGCTTGGACAGTAAAATACACTGCTAAAATAAACGGTAAAGTACACCTCTCAACAAAAACAAACCAATTGTCATTATTATAAGAGAGATGGTAGAAATTCCAACACCACATTTTTCATCTGCACTTTAAAAAGTTTTACACACCACAAATGCTCAAAGCCAAACACCATCTCCAGAAAAAATTAGCCAAGTATCTCCCTGGAAGACCGACAGATAAATTCAAAATGTGTGCAACTTTAGGTTCCATTTTCTATTTTTATCTTGGCACAACCCCATCCTTATACTGTGGTAAGGCTAGGGCACAAAACACACTTGCTTGGGGTTAGGGTTTGGAAAACATCATGGTTTGGCTTGAAAGAGCTGCTTTGGTTGTCAAGGTCTCATTAAAAACAGTCAAAATCAAAATCTGTCTTTCTAACAAACAGCATTTTGGCAGAAAGTCATATAATAAATGCATAATGTGAACATAAGATGACAAGTTTTGTACAAATGTCAGTATGGTACAATATGGTAGTATGGTGGATGTCTCTGTGGTTTGCAGAAATATTAAAGCAGCATTATGTAGAAACTGGCAATTTGTGAGTGTATAAGGGTGAAGTGGTAACATTTCACATACAACTTCACAGTGATGTCATAATGCTTTGTAGAGGGGTGTCACAATTCTCCAAATCAGCGATTAAATTTGACTTTGATCTTACCCCCCACCACTGTAGTTTGCTAACCACAAAGAAAACACATTACATCATTACAATGTTTTGTGTTGACAACTTGTGTGTTGAAGTAAACACGTGTGTATCATTGTGATCCTGCCCACTGACTGAGACACCATTCTCCCTGTTACCCTGTTCAAAATGAATTTGACTCTGCCATTGTGAGGGTAAAAAAGTGACATAATGTTGCTGTAACTGGTAACATTTCATCCTCCTGGCTGGGCTGTGAAAGCAGGTAGCCATGTGTAAAGAAACAATATTACTATTGACAAATCATGTTTACTAACTTAAAACCTTGTTTCACCTCTGTGTGTCGCTTCCACATGCACTGATACTTTTCCACATAATTAAAAAGACAAAGCACAATATGTATTCGAAAACAGTTTATTATTGAAGGTATTAATCTGAGGATTAGTGACTCAACAGAGCAGCAGGACACGGTGTATTACAGACGGGTTTATTTTCACATGACACTCACTGATTTAGTTTATTAAAGTGGCACAGTGGTTTTCAGTGCAGTGAGAGAAACGAAACAGGAGTTCTGTAGCTAACTGGTTGTTGCAACCTGGTGTTCCTGCATGCTGCTATATTACAACAAAAAACATTAGAACTGCTAAACAAAAACAGCTGTTAAACCTTTATAAAGATACATTTAATGGTTTTATGTAACAACGATGCAGCACAGCTCACTCCGTGGCACACCAGTGTGCCTCAACACACATGCCGGGAACCTTTTTAACACAGCACTAGAGGAAACAACAGACAGCTATTTCTATTCTATATATAACATCACTTGGCCTGATATACAAATATGCACAAACAAGAGTCACACGTCATTCACTACAAAGACTTGTCAACAATCTAAAGGTCCCATATTGTGAAGGTGTGATTTCTATGATTTTTTTTTTATTATAATAAAGCACGCTAGGTGCTTGACGAATGCTGTGTAAGTATCAAAATGCTCCATCCATGTATCGAAGGCACACAGCAAGTATTGAGAGTAGCATAGAAGTAGTAGTATATAAAACTGCCTTCAAAAAAAACTTCTGTGAGGCTGTGATGTAACAACTGTGCAGTCACCACCCTCAACCGAAGTCCAGAGGCAAGTCTTTCAACTCTGTCGCTATCTTGGCAGTGCCCGCTAACAGTCAGTTAAGGCTAACAAGACCCTCTCTCAATGGCTGGGGAGAGAGCCATAACTTCATTTTCAAGGACATCAAAATTCCAATCACCAGTCAAATCTGATGAAAAATGCTCAACATGTTTTGGGTGTTTTCCCTGAAATAAGGTCAAAAACATCCTTTTCCCCAGCGTATACTTCTATTCCTACTACATGCTGCGACTTCCATGGCTCAATCCAGAGTTCCATGAAGTGACGCCGTCGACTCATATTTAACGTCTATTGTTTGGATAACCTCATGTTTCTTGGTGCTCCTGTGCATTATTGTGATATCCTCCTCTTCCATGCCACTAAAAGTTCCATCTACACCCCCACAAAATCGACTGAAACTGTGGAGTCAGTGCAGCGTCACAGTTGGGTGGTATGTTTCCTGGTTTGGTCACAATTGGGTGTTTGGGGGGATGGGGCAGGATATGTGTCATGCAACCTCCATCTCCAGCGTTGCAGACTTTTCCATTCAAAATGCTTGTGTGTGGTGGTCAGTCTCCTCTCTGCTTTGTTTCTGCCGCAAACACACAGGCAGAGCTGAATTTGAAACATGGTGGGCGGTGCCTGCTCAGGCCTGCCAAAGCTGACCACTCAGGACAAACTGGGCTGTTTTTTGAGGCGGCCCTTAAACAGGCACAGGAGAGGGTGACTAGAGGTACTGCAGCAATTGACAGTATGAGAAAAATGATGTGTTGTTTGAACAGAAGAGCATGTAGTGTGCATCCTAAATAAAAGTGCTAACAATAGAACAGTGAGTAGAGTACTAGAACAATATGGGACCCTTAACTTGCAGTTCACAGATACAAGTTTGGAGCTCAAAGATAAAGGTGAGTTTCCACAGAATGATGACTTGCAACACCAAATAAGCTATTTTAGTTTCACTTTCCAGATTCAATTTGAATTTAAAACTCAAGAGCGCTTTAACTGCTCGTTAGTTTAGGTTTTATAACATGTTCAGTTTACATGCTAATGCTAAATGTTTACATGCTTTGTTTCCAAGCATATACAATAAATGAAATGTATATATATTGTTTACATTATTCAATTGCTCTGGTCTTATCCCAAATTGAGAAACAACACCAGTGTGTATCCCTTCTATCCACTTCTGTATGTGCATTGGTGTGTCGGTGGTTTGTTTATGTAGGTCGCCTCGCAAGGACTGTGAAAGATGGTGCGCTTGGCCTGAATCCAAAATTTCATCCCATTTGGGTATAACGTTTTAATAGTAATCAAATAATAGCACATTTGTTTGAGGGATTATGTTGTTAAAGCTCGCTAACACGGTATTTGGGCTCACTGCCCAGATAACTCACACATGTCAGCTCTTAATGGTATTTCTCAGGTTGTCTCATCTGTCAGTCACGTTACATTTATAAACTGTCTCAGGTGTTTAAAGCAGACGGATTGATGTGGGGGTTTCGCTGTTTTTGAAAGGACAGTACATCGTTCACAGACAGAAATGCACAGTGTCCTTCAGCTGGTTCATCTGAACCTATTTAATCAGTATTCCACTTGTCTGTTCTGCTGCTGTGTGCAGTTCGGGGAGGTTTGAGACCCAACAGAGAGCCGGCAGGACTTGATGGTGCTAATTAATATGAATTACATTAAATTCACATGTTTGGATCAGGCCTCAGCTGCAATCTGATCACTCTCCTGACACTTCAGCTCTCGTCATAACTGGATACAGAGACAAGCTGATAACACTTGTACCAGACCAAGAAAAACTACATTACTGTAACTGTAACTACACAACATTATGTTCTATAGATTATCTCATTGCTGCTCTTATAAAAGCATTTAGACACCAGACAGCCCTTGAAAACAGTTCAGCGTTTGCGTATAACAATGAGATGTAACGTTATCCATTGTTCAGGGCAGACAGTTGTGTCTGGCTTGTGGATGCTGTTCATCTTTAATCTTTTCTTGTATCATCAGGTGCATACCATTACTTTGGATACTCTTCTGTTTAACTGGGCTTTCTGTCAAGGACTGCTGTGTAATTGAAGCTGAAGCTGTCACATCTCTCCTTGAAGTGCTTTTACAATTTTGCAAACTGTACATCTTGAGAAAAACAATGGTCTAATTTTTCCCACAACAACGGAGGCTGTAAGAGGCATTATATGCCTAGAAATGGGAAAAACAGTTTCTAGCGGAAGTCTCAGTCTCAGTCTATTTTGAAGAATAAAATTTGTGAGCAAGTGTTACACAGTTAAAACTCTCAGCATACTTGCTTCAGAAATCACCCAGCTTGCGTGAACAAAGAGCATATCTGTGTGAATAAAAAGTGCCGGACTGGCTTCAGTCTGAACAGATTTACAGGACGAACTGTCAGACTGTTCATTATGCTGCATGACCATCTGCAAATAGTCTGAAGTGTCACATAATTGGTTGCGTTGCCTCTCAAGATAGTGTCTCAATGTCCGTTCACCCGTCTGTGTTCAGCTCTCCGTGCTGAGTCCTCACAAGTGTGCCTTTACTGTTGCTACACCGAAGGCCTCCTGCCTGAACTTTAGCTGTCATGGATCTTAATCCCTGTGGGCGTTACATAAAGGTCAAACCAAACCAAACATCCTTAAACATCCAAGTCAGTCTGCTCTGTTCTATATTAATCACTATTTACACATCAAGCCATTGTTATCTATAGAAATTCTTCATATAAATATATAATATATATATATTTGTATTTACATCTCTTCAAAAAAGTCAGTAGTGCTGTGCAATCTATCCTATAAGGGTTAAATACAAATAAACAAACGCATGTAGAGGTAAGTACAGGTAACATAAAAATGCGTGCCATGCACCTGCGACGAATCGACAGCCCGTCCCACCAGCTGAGCCGCGCTGCGCAAAAAACAATCAGAGTGGTTGACCTGCGCTTACAACTTCCCCACAAAAACCCATGAGGTTGTCTCTCAGTCTTTTTTTGTCTCTGTCAGTCTCGGGGTCTATCTCTCTCTCCATCATCAGCGAGGTTCCCACGGTGACAGCAGTACGAGCAGCAGGGTCAGCAGGGTCAAAGGTTCAACAGACGACGTGTGGGCTGAGCCTCGAACGGCCACCTGATGGAGAATATGAGATACAAAATTGCAGAAGAATGAGCAATCTACAAGAGAGCGGATGAAAGGATGTGACGGTAGGAAGAGCTATGATTTACCTGTGGGGGTGAGAGGTGATGAGGAGGGACAGGGCGACGAGGGGGAGGGGGCGGAGCCATGTCCTTCGTGGCTGGACTGCGACCGCTGGATACATCACCTGTCTCATCGCCTGGGAAAGACAGAAGCAAAAATATGATGGTAGTGGTTAAAATCTCAGATTTACCTGGTGATTCTAGACATGATTTTTTTGTCTCTCTGACCATTGAAAGTGAAGTTATGGCTCTCTCTGCATTCATTTAGAAAGAGGCTCCGGTCCTGCTATTCTGATATAACTGCCTGCGGGCATTGCAAAGATGCCTATAAGGACTTTGATAATACTAATCTTGAACATGGCAAAAACAATACTATTAATCTTGTTGCACAAGCAAAGAGCCCACACTTGTCTGAAAAGATCAGTTACCGTAATAACAAAAACATGGCCAGGCCTTTACAATCAACAGAAATCCAGCTTAAAAATATGTTCATAAACAAACAACTCCATAAATTAAGTGTGCGAGTCAGGATTTGTGGAAGTCATCTCTGGTTCTGCTTTTAGTCCCACGATTGCACAAAATCTTGCATCAGTTGTGGCTGACCTGGAAGATTTATGGATTTGGCCCCACCCACCCACCCACAGTGTGTCACAAATGTGAATACTGTTACCTTTCACACATAAACACACACACACACAAAAACACAGAATGTTGTTCCATTGAATGGGCATATGGCAGGACTTCACCAGCTGCTTTATCGCTTTCATATGCATGTATGTAGGTGTGTGTCTTGCGTCTGTGTGTTGGCAGTAATCCAGGCCCCTCATGGGAGGAACTCAGGTAAATGACTGGATTAGGACAGGAGGGAGACAGACTGTGCCGCCAGCTAAACGTGCACCCACACACACACACACACACACACACACACACACACACACACACACACACACACACACACACACACACACACAGGCGTTTCAGCCAGAGACATTCTCATACTCACCTGCGCTGTCACAAGAAACAGTCACATCATGCTCTATCCTGGCACACACACACACACACACACACACACACACACACCTGCTTGGGCAGAAATCTGATTCTGCCTCTTACAATACACATTGTCCTGCAGTACAATAGACAAAGAGCCTCTTTCATTTGCTGAGGAATGAGGCGAGTAGTTAACGTTCACACAGTCGCACAAATATTATATCTCATAATAACTCAGACATAAAGACAGCGGGACAACAGCCATATACATACACACGAAAAGAAACAAGCACACGCAGAACGTTTGAAATTCAAAACACAGACGTAGACACAAAAATATGAAAACAATCTGAAAGAGAGACGAATGATGTGTTTTTGTTTTTGACTGTGTTGATGATCCGGATGATTTACTCACAGCAGAATGCTTTCCAATTAGGAGTCTGTCCTTTATTGTGTGCTCTCTTGACAAATAGCTCCATGGAGCAATATGGGACCCTGGGCTCATGGCTGTGCAGCTGTGTGTTTCCATCTGTGTGTGTGTGTTTGTGTGTGTGTGTGTGTGTGTGTGTGTGTGTGTGTGTGTGTGTGTGTGTGTGCGTGTGTGGCCTGTTTTCTGCTCCCATTCCAACTGAAAACCTTGTGTCACATCTGGAGTGAACCTGTTTCAGGAACAGAATTGCATCATATTCTTATTGTGTTTCCAACATAACAAGAATATTGTGACAAAACCGTGTTTTGATCTCAGCATGATATCTGTTTCTTGTGTCCTTGTTCTTAAAAAAAGATATAATTATGCAAAAACTGGCCCTCTTTTGCTCCTCCAGTGAGCTGCTTCAGAAAATTCGTCAAGTTGATTTCTTATGTCCGTCTAATCAGGCAAAAAGGAACACATTTTCCAATCATTTACATGGAGGAGCATAAGCAAGGTGAGTTAAACTCATATTTGAAGGTAAATGAGGCAGACAGAATTATGGTTTCAGAGAAGCAAAGGAAAAATAATGTGTTACAAATAGCCGTACGCATGAGAGAAGAAAACAGTAAATGGATTGGTGGATTGCGACTAAGTTCATTGTAACTAAGTCTACATTTACTCAAGTGAAGTAAACATTTTAAGTACTTGAGTATAACCACAACATGCTACTTTATACCTCTTCTTCACTACACTTGAAAGGGACATTTTTACATCTCCAGGTTGAGTTACTTTGTATAAATATGTTACATAGAACTTAATTTGAAAACATTATAACAAATGTTCAGTATACAATAGATAATTAAATAATGTAATCTACTTCAACCTACCACGGTAAAATGTGCAATTAGAAATTAAAGCACGAGTTATGATACTTAAATAATATCGCGTTCAACAAATCTCAACTTTGTGTTCATAATGAGTAGTTTTAGTATCGTTACTTTGAAAACATTACGCTGATGACACTTCTGTCTTTCAATGTAACTGTAACTTTGAATGCAGGACTTTTACTTGGTAAGTTCATTCTACCGTGGTACTAAGTGAACATTGTGAATATTTGCCACCCAAGAAAAACTAGTAATACTTTTAAAAGGCTTGTTTTGTCTTATCAACTGTCTGAAACAGAAATCTGAAAAGCTGAAGGCAGCAAATATGCAGTTTCTTGATAAATGGTTCACAGATTATCAAAGTTGTGCTTCTCACCAACTGTCATCCAAAGGTTCCTAATTAGACGAAACGTCCTATTAAGAGTCACTCTGCTTGCGTGTGCATACTGTAAGTATGGTTGGATGTGAGTGTGTTTGCGCGGGCGTTCATGTGTGTGAGTTTGTGTGTTTCGAGGTGGGTGGCAACACATAGTCTCCTCCTACATGCCCTTCGGCACATTTGTCTCTTAGCAACAATTCAGAAACATGTCACATAAGGCAGATTGGCGAGAAATACATGGACACACACGCGCGCACACACACACACACACACACACACACACACTCACCCATCAGAGATGAGTGATGAACAATGTCACTGGCCATACTCATGGGATAGTTTAACCTTTACTGCAATGAGTAATGAGAGAGAGTATGTGTGTGTGTGTGTGTGTGTGTGTGTGTGTGTGTGTGTGTGTTTGATAATAAGAATGCAGGAGTGACATTTGAAAGATCTTGTCAGTGAGTTGCCGTGGAGGATTGCAGATTCCAGGTCAGCGAGCTGCAGATCAGACTTTCAGTCTTTTTTTGTTGGTGTCCAGCATTTAAACTTCTCTCATCTCCATTCACGCACAGCTCGCATTCACAACAACAAGTAGAGAACAGTTACCATGTACTGTCATGGTTGAAGAGGAGAGCTGGTGAAAACATGTGATACATCATCCCCTCCAATCCACACAAACAAATGTGTCATCTTGACCATTGACTCGTAATTTAGACAATTTTACACAATAATAAGATAAAAATGGAATTGAATTGAACAGAAGTCGAACCCTGGGGTGACAGTAAGGCTCCCGAGCAGGTGGAGTACAGCCATAAATCAGAGCTGTGGTGACCCACAGGAAACAGACTGGTTGCCAGGCACTAAGCGAATCTCTATCTGTTTCACACACACACACACACACACACACACACACACACACACACACGCACACACACACACACACACACACACACACACACACACACGCACACACACGCACACACGCACGCACGCACACACATACACACACATTGTTACACACACACAGTTTGGTGGAGGATGTTGAGGATGTTTTAGTGTAAAAAAAGTCAGACATGCCTTATAATTGCAAAAAGAAAACAGTGAATTTTCAACATTATTCTAACAGCTGGTATGATTTTTCACAAGCTGTAACTAACAATGTGTCAATGTGTATGAAAATAAAGCACATTAACTGACTGATTAGCACACATTGGTTAATACTGGACAGATATATTAAAACTAGACATAATACCAATGAAAAAAGAAACAAAAAATATTACATCATATTCAGTTTCTTTTATCAAAACAAATATAGCAGGATTTTTTTTACATATTCATTTATTTAGCTTGAAAAAAAATGCATAAATTTGCATGCTAGTAACAACAATCATTGTTTCTCAGCAAAGACCAATTTACAACTGTTTTGCATGTGAAGGGCTCCACGATCAAGCTGGCAATCATCTGCTGAATGCAATGTTCTGTTCAACTTTCAACATAAAGGTTGCTGACATATAGTTCATATATAATAACATGATGACTTCTGGACTTTTGTTATCTATGTTGTCATGCGGCCATGGTTTGGTGGGGTTTAGACACAAAAACGACTCAGTTAGGTTGAGACAAAGTGCATAGTTTGGGTTAAATCACTACATTTAGTTGCATAACATACGTAAATCACCTTATGTGATGCAGGTGATGTAAGTGCATTCACGTACATCAACTTACTAACATAACCAAACTTAAAAACAAATCACTTTTGACTCTTGGCTACAACCAAACTCCAGTGTATGACTCATCCAACCATCCCGCCCACCCCCAACTTATACTCTTCTAGCTTTTTACCCCCAGATTCCACCGGACATGTCTGCGTTGTGCTACATCAAGCTACTCAACTAACCCTGGAACAGTGGAATTACAGCATTATACTACTGTACTAGAGCTGGTAACGACAGTGTCATACTCAAAGGGCCATTGACCAGGGTTCTTGTGAGTGAGAACAGGATGTTAAACTGTGTAAACAAATATTCATTTGTGTTAAGTATAAATGACAAGGCCTCAAGCTGTTGTAGAGAGGGAGCAGCAGGTTTTTGGTAAACATTTATTTGCACACATTTAGCCAATGTAAGGCTGGTGTGATTAACACAGCTCATATAAAACCTGTTATTACACCATTACTATTATTCTGCTGTTTTTGTATTATAGCGGTAAACTATACTATCCAGCCAAAATCACCATTCGCAACTGTGGAGCTTTAATCCATTACAATGTTCACAAATAATATGATAATATATCAAGCATTTCCATTCCAGAGAAGCCGATACCCAAACCTCAGCATTGCTGTGTTAAATGCTCTGTCATGCATTCCCCCAGTCTGCCATCTGAAACACAACCCCACTGACAACACAGCATCTTCCTAATCACAGCAGACAATATGTGTGTGTGTGTGTAATCACAGTGTGTGTCACAGAAACATGTTAGTAATGCTTTGATCAGGCAGATCCGTGAGTAATGCGTCGCTATATCACTGCGCTTTAATATGTGGGGAGTGTTTGTGCAGTCTCGCCTCGCCTCAGAAGAAAACTTCAGGTACTTTGAAATGTTTGTGGGCGTTCATGTTCGACATGCAGAAATGTGTGCTCGTGTGTGTTCGTTCACGCAGATGGGAGTTATGAAAGGATGTTAGGGAGGCATGATCTGATGAGTTAAAGTTGAAAAGTGAACTGACAGCGAGTGTGCGTGTGTGTGTATGAAATAAATTGAGTGCGTTAATGACTGTGTCTGATATCAGATGCCTGTGGTGTGTTTCTACAGAACTGTCAATTTATGCCCCAATTATGCCCAATCCTGTTGCCCATCAATTTTTGAACGTACACAACAGACACTCATTCTCTCTCTCTCTCTCTTGCTTACTACACACACACTACACACACACAAATGTTGCGAGGTGACCTTGAAAAGCGTCTGGATAGATGGTGTGCGCACGAGTGTGTGTGTGTGTGTGTGTGTGTGTGTGTAGACGTGTAAATGTATCTGTAGCATTTCCAGCTGAATCAGTAATGAGCATTTCATTACTTCAGCCTCAGTTCCCCAGGGAGGAAACACACACACACACACACACACACACACACACACACACACACACACACACACACACACACACACACACACAGGGGGCAGGAGGAGCATGGTAAAAGGTAGCTCTGGATTATACACTCAGCAAGTGCTTATCAGAATCAAATTATAAAACGATAGCGAGAAAAGAGGACGGCAAGAAAGAAATTAAGCGAGGAAGAAAAAGAGGCAGCGCTGTGAACATCAGAGTGAATAATGAGAGGCATACCTCAACGCCAGTGACAATGTCTATTTTCTGAACACACAATAAATGTTAAATTTGGCCACAGATATAAATAATCCGATTCTGACATCCTGCCAACACGCTGTACTGTTTCTCCCGGTATCCTTCACTGCTGTCATCTTGTTATATATGGAGTTAAAAAAATAACATGATGAAATTGGCTTGCTGCTCAACCGCCTTATATAAGGAGAATCTATAGACACTAAAATCATCAATGTGTCCCCAGTTGGTAATATGCTGCGATGTTTTCAAGCATTTGCTGTACGACACAGAGTGACAGTGAGGCTCCTTTATCTCAGGAGGTAAGAATAAGAATTGCAGCAGCTCTAAAGCTTATTCTGAAGGGACAATACTGAGAGATGTCAGTCATTGTTAACACAACAGAAAATAACACATGCATTCTTGGGTTCACTTGTGCAGGCTCCGTGTCGAAGGACGTTTCGACTCAGCGAGCCTCACAGACTCGGATCAAACCATAAAAATGTAAATACAGAAAGAACCTCAGAGAATCGGATGATTCCAGTTTGCCCATCAGACAAAACATTTTTTTTGCCATTTACCAAATACTGTAAACTGGTATGACATGTTTCAAGCAAGCACTTTTAGAGACCAACTAGTTGTTGAAGGGATCTTGGTGTTTTTCTGCCAAGCTACTTCTGGAAGCAAAGCCAATGTGTAACCCAAGTGGGAGACGAAGGAATCCATCTCTTCATAATCTCACAGCAACGGACACGGTCCTAGCACAGTGAATTTCATTTACATCCATTTTTTTTTTTATTTCTTCAGCTGGGAGTCTCTCAAATCAAAACGATGGAAACAAAATTACATCTCAAAGTTGTCTTAACTGTTACATAAGCACCTTTGCTGACGAAAATCTATCCATCCACTATTTAGGCTGAAACGTTCAGGAACGAGGTAATGTTGAAGAGTTTTGCTTTTGCTACATTTTGTCCCTCGGGGAACTTCTATCCTCACCCGCTGATGTATCAGTTTTAGAGATAGGCGGCTACGGATTTCTCTCGGATGAACATTGATGGAAACATTTGGGACACTGTAATCATGCAATGAATATATATACCAAAGGTTTAGTTGTTTGTTTCTAGACACTTTATATCTTTAAACATTTCTATTCATTTCAGATTCAGCGCTGCTTCAAGTCATTTACTTACATCAGCATCTACATGCTAACATGCTGATTTATTGCTGCTGTAAATGTTAATTTCCTATAAAAATATGTGCCAAATAGCTTTGTATTCCAACAGTAATCACTGTTATAGAGTCAGCACAATCAGCTTACTCCATAAAGAGGCGGTCCTGTCTGTTCGCGAACCCATTTTCAACATCTTAGCATGTTAGCATGCTAACTAAAAACAAAACTAGAACATACTTTAATATTTTTCTTCAAGAATCTCTTCACGTCCGGCATTACTTTGGGTTGATAGGAAAGAAAGGCACATTATTTGTGATGAAGGGACCAATCAATGATAGAAAGTACAGTTTTGTTCATGTGACTTACAGTTCCTGTAAATTATAATACTGCCTATGTAAGTCTAATAGCCATCTGGCTAATGTCCCCAACACCTGTAATTATTTATAAACTGCATCTATTTAATGATTGACAGTGTGGCCAGATGTTCTGGTCTGCATCTCTGTCACCTGCTCCACTGGTCCCGAAGTGACTGTGTGGGTACATAATCTGAAAATTACTATTCAGATTAAGGGCTAGTACTTGTTTTCAAATGGCTATAATAACAGTTAAAGCATCTTCCCAAGGTTACCAAGGTGAAGCGTTGCCTCCGGTGGAATCATAAAATCCTTTGGATGAAACACATGGGGAAAGAAATGAGCCGAGGACTGCAGCAAGGGACTGACTGTGATTGGAGGTGGATGAAAGCAGGAACATGGTATAGTGATTGGTTGAAGGCTATACATCGACAAAGGCCAATGGGGGTGTTGTTTGCTGTGTGCGTGTGTGTGTGTGTGGCATGTGAATTCTCATTTGAATAAACGCGGAATGAAGCTGGAGATTGTGGAAGCTAGACAAAGCAAGGGCAACACCCTTCTTGGAAAAGGTCAGATATGGAAACAACAGAATCACTGCAGAGTCGAGGACTAATAATCAGATGATGTCTAATCAGACTCGCATGCAGAAACTCTCTCAGGTGTAAAGATGAGCAGGGAGTCGGACAGAAAGACAAGCAGAAACAGACAGGATGATGGACAGGTAGGTAGGGAGAGGACAGGATATGAGCAGCAAATGCAGGAGGTGCTTGATGAAGGCTAAAGGAGGTAGGCCATTTGAAAGGCAGTGAGGGGGGATGCCATCGCCCTTGTTAGCAAAATGGCCAAAGGCATCCCCCTTGTTAACCTGCCAACCCCCTCCCTCTGTATTCCCCAGGGCGCAGAGAGGGTGCAGGGGCAGAGGAGTTGTTTACTTGAATATGTTAGTCTGTCCTGCCTGGCTCATTGATCCTGTCTCTGACTGAAGTTATGATCTATGTCTCTGAAATATCACTTCTCTAACTGTGCTACGTATTGATAAATCCATGAGGTTTCTCTCAATAACAAACTTCTGTCTAGTTTTGTCTAGGAACTCTAATATTCTCTAAACTACATGCTCTAACTACACAATTATGTACCATTGCAAATGCCCATTTCCAATTTTAATATCTACAGCTAATTTCCAAGTGACCCTTCGCCCCACAGAGCAGAGTTACAGGGGATCTGAAATCTCGCCCATGAGACAGCCCCTCAACATCCTCATGCGTCATCAGCAGTCTTGGTGTTCATGTAAGCAGGCATGAATGGAAGCTTCCAATATGTCGTCTTCAACTTTGGTGATTTCTCTTGCGTTACCATTACAATCCTGGTATTATCACAACACCATCTGTAATTTATCTGATGGAGATAGAAAAGCATGGACACGTCTTAAAATAACCACTAGCGGCGCTCTGTAGGCTAACATTATGGATCCATACTGATGCTGTGCTCCAACCTGCCATTCTGATACCAGAGGAACGGCAAAAAGTGCAGCAACTGCGCTGCTGGACTTTAAATACCAGGCGTCATATGCCAATATGACAATTATGATGCAATACTGAAATACATCAAATGAGAACTGTCATATACACACCAGCAACAATGTGACAATGGCTAGCTAGTTATTTAGCTACCAAGACATCAGCAAACTAGTAGACATTGTTTTATGCCTGTTACAATGGAAATCATCAAAATATATATGAAACATTGAGGAGCCTTGGTTTGAAGTGTGCTTTTGAAAAATCTCCTTTTGAAAGGTTATGTAGGCCTAAATCCTCTTAGCCAAGAGGCCAGTGTGTATTGCCAGTGAGAGTTGGTGCGGTGTGCCCCACACTGCTGGATCTGGACAGACCTTGTCAGAGGTTATTTGTCTGATTCAGCATGTAGCATCACCAGTGGCTCGACGGTTAATGAAGTCGCTCTGACTGGCTGTTCAGTGAGCAGATCAGTGCAGAAAAGTGACCCGGAATAAGAAAAAGGAGACCGCGGCTAGTTCTTTGACGGTAGTTTTGTGGGTAAGGGCTGTAACACACCACGCTCCCCATTTATCCCAACAATTATCGGGACACCCTTCCCCTAGGCATGAACTTGAAAAACAGAGGGGTAGGGTTAAGTGCTGGACCTTTATTGTAGGCTATATATTCTACAGAGCAGTGTCACCTTGATGAACTATGTCACAAAGGAAAATGTAGTCATAGAAGAGCAACAGGATCACAGAGACACACAGCTGACTGTAGCATCCCTCCAAAATGTGAAATGACTGTTTGCTAACTGGCTATAAGTATGTTGCGTGGATCCGACGGTGTGAAGCATTCCAAGTAGAATTCCATTCTTTCATCTGTCTGAGGTGTGCTGAACAAAACAGACCTTCAGCCGCTGTGAATGAGAGAGACTGTGAGAGCAAAGTGAATGTGTAATTCTTTAATGAGCCGCATCTTCTACCCTGAGGATATATCACTGCTTATTAACCATTACCACATGCTGAACACACACATTCACAAACACACACACACACACACACACACACACACACACAGCATGTGAGCACTTACACTTATGACTTCCCTTTCTCTCTGCACCAACTGTTACCTCCTATCATCCTCTTCTGTATCAGCTCATCCCTTTTTCTTTATTTGCCCCCTTGTGTGTGTGTGTGTGTGTGTGTGTGTGTGTGTGTGTGTGTGTGTGTGTGTGTGTGTGTGTGTACCAGTTCTAGCCAATATACCCCAAGCTGTGAGACTCAGGCTACATAAACAAAATAAAGAATCAAAACAAAGAGGAAATTAATTCATACACTGTTAATTTGTTTTGCAAAATAGATTTTGGAAGAAACAGGATTTCTGCCTGGATGACCTTTCCTGGAAACGGTTTATCAAATCCATGAAATGCGCCATAGATAGCAGACAAAAATCAGGGGGAGCACACTGGAGACGTAACACATCTCCAGTGTCGCCATCTTGGATTACTGGAGCCAGGAGTGACAATATAACTGAGAACATAATTTACAGAACGAATGTCACGTTGCATTGAAGAAGACTTGAACCATTGCAACTGAGACCATTAATTCATTAGGAAACTTTATAATGAGGTAATAAATCAAGTGAGAAGTAGGGTCCTTTTCTCATAAGCTTCAATACTGTTGGTCCACCATGCTTTCAGTAGCCAGGAGGAGACATTATATTAAAAACACTGCAATGTCTGTTTGCAATAACTTTTTCAAATTATGTAATTTCAAATGGTGTACATCTAATTCATCTAAAATGCATGTGTGATGCTGTCATAGCTTAAAACAAACCTTCGTTAATATTAGGTTTGAGACCTAATTTACCTGCAGAAACGTCATACATGTCAGGCCGCTGCGTTCTACTTATATATCTTTAAGTGTTTGGACTGAAAATTACAACTAAACAAGGTCAGTTTTCTACCCAGACTTAACTGTTGTTGTTACCACAACATCATTTTAATTTAGACTATACAGTCTTTTGATGGTGAACCTTTTGCTGATGTGGTGTATTTAATATGTTGGACAGTATATGGACATTTGTTTGCTGTGAACAGTGGACAGATCTGTATTTGTTGGTAAAAACAGAACAAGAATAAACGCAAGGCAGAATCCTATTCCCCACAAAATGTATTTACTGATGGATGTCCCTCATTAGTTTTCTATTCTTGTTGTTTACTACAGACGACTGACTACATGTGAAATCATGAAAAGCATGACAAGGAGATATGCTTTAATCCTGATTTGCTGCTGTATCAGTGGGATGCCGACTGCATTCACAGCACGTGTCACAACCTAATGTTCTCCAGTGCATGCATGTACAAAGGAAGCAGTTTCATTTTATAGCGCTGATCAATCCGATGCAAACGCGCGCTCTGGGAACTTTTATAGTCACGGGTGCAGATTAGGAGCCCCGCCAGACTGTTTTATTGTTCTTTCTGGCTCCCTTTGGACAGATGCTTATGAATGCAGATCAAACTGTCCTCAGGCAGAGGGCTAACATGTTCGAGCGCTGGAAAACACTGGCCTTTCCCTTTAAGATGAAATAGCTTCTAAAAGCCTCGTGAATCTGGCCCCGGGGAAGTGGGGGAGAGGCCAGAGGAGCAAGGCAGAGATGATGAAGGGGAGATACATGGCAGCAGGACAAGAAATAGAGAATGGCTCAAGCCATGTACCATATCCAGTTGTGTGTGCATTATTTGGTGCGGGATTATGATGAGAAACAAATACTGACACGGGTTTTACTGCATAATCAAGATTTTCAAGGTATTACAACACTAAGAAGGCACAATGCAAAGAAACGTCACGTTACTTTGGCAGTGGAGATGGCACAAAACCTGCCACACCTCCCCTCTTTCTCTCCATCCCCCCGTTTCTTCATTGCCATCAATGAAGCACCCATGGGAAGACGGACCACCTGGTAACCATGGTTACAGGGATTGAGTGTCCCTCACGAGTACACATTCTCTCACACGCACACACACAGATACGTCCTGTACTTGGTAAAGAAACAAAGAGTTCCTGAATATATTACCAAGTGTACTGTGAAAGGCAAACCTACTGCAAACGTCTTCATCCATGTTTTTGTTTACATGGAGGACCTCAGCTGCTTTTTTTTTTTTTCCAACACAAAGTCATTCTGTGAAACGTTTAGTCATAACGGGGATTTTGTGCGCAGCTTCAAACCGTGAACGTGAGGTCTCTTCAGGGAAACGGGCGGGTGCTTTCCAGACTATACTTACATTAGTGGTTGCAGTATGACTCATGGATACCTGGAGGTTAAAGTTTCCCCACCTCTGCATCCACCACCACAACACAGCTAAAAGCACAGCACCAGCAAATTACTGGTCTATGACACAGCATTTCATTTGTTACAGAGAAGAGAAGAGAAGAGAAGAGAAGAGAAGAGAAGCTGTGATTACATTTACATTATTGACATTATAGGACCTGGATATGTCTGGGGAGACAAAGAGAGAGTGGGGAAGGGGCAGCTGAAGAAGGGATCGTGCTGGTTTGAGGAGAAAAAAATCAATCAGTTTAATCTTGGTGAATTCCAGGGGAGAGGAGGATGAGGAATGGCCAAATGAAGAAAGAAGAGTAGTGAAAAGAGAAAAAACTGTAATAGATAGTCGGTATAGGCCGATTATCAGGGCAGACGACGCCCACCCCAACCACAGTCTGCTCACCCCGCTGCCATCTGGCAAAATCTGTCCGAGTCTTTTGTGTCTGATTGATGACAATTTAATTCTAAAATGCAATACTGTGGCTCTGATGCAGCATCTTTTCTCCATCTGCTGTCACCTGTGTGTGATCTCACTCACCCCGCCCACAACACAAGTCTGATTGGTTACACGACAAAAGTAATAGCCTTAACCCGGAATCTGCAAAGTAACTAGTCACTTAATTTATGGAATAAATGTAGAGTGTAAAGTATAAATTGCAGAAAAGTACGGAACACAAGTAAAAAAGTTTGGTCAGTTGCTGTTTATTCAGCCAATGTATATCGTTCCAAATACTGGTTATTGAGACTGATTACAGCCTAGAAAACAGCCTGGTGAATCTCTACTCAATAGCCACTTATGTTGAGTGAACAAATTATCCCCCCCAATTTAACTAATCGGCAGTCTAACACTGATTTTAAAACATCAAATGATCACAATGTAAGAGGAAACACTACAGAATCAGCTTTACTGGCCAGACTTCACTGTGGACTTAAAATTAAATCCTGCATTAAGCTCTCTGCTTTTAACTGCTCATATGCTGAGGTGCCTGCTTTTTTTCCCCCTCTGCTTTTGATCCGTGAACAATGATTGCCAAGTGAGTCCCCCTCCTTGGCCGAGATCAACCTTTAAATGGACTAGAATCAAATAATAATAGCCTGTGTACGGTCTCAGCATGACTAAAATAACTTCTTACTGTGAGGCCAACATTAATAAAACACATGGCGAGACTTTTAGAGGCTGAATTTTTGTGGTTTGATTACAGCTCCTGGCTGATATCTCACCATCTCCACCTCTCATCCTCCGCCACTCTTGTCCCTCTATAGTGTTCTTCAAAGCGCAAATGTCGTGAGAATTAATTACAGGCGGGTGGGGTGTTTTCTTCATTTCATGATCCCTGTTCATATCTGCAGCCCAGGGATAGAGAAGAAGAGAAAGTTAAGCTCGATCATGTGTGCGCCGAAGAAAACAGCGGGTAGATATTGAGAAATTCATTATAAGTCAAGAAGCAGCTCGGTACTGGATCTGTTTCAGCCAGTCAGACGGAGAACGGGGCCATCCATAAAACATACTGGATTACACACAAAGGCATTGCAGCGACAGAAGTACCGCCACCAAACACGCTTAAATCACACACATAAAGCACATGTTGGGCACGCATTAACAAACAGGATGGCCATAAACGGCCGTTTGTGCGTGCTCGTCCACACTCCCCTTCTCACGCGAGCACAGTTTCGGCTCCTGTGCTTTTCCCTTCCTGCGAAAAAATAATGAGCTTCGCATTTCAGCAATTCAGATTTTAAAAGAAGCTGTTTGTAAGCGGAATTTTAAATTGAGAGAGAGTCAGACAAGCGTGGACAGGCAGATCTGGTGGCAGATGTATCCGAGAAAGAGAAAAAAACTTCAGAGCAGCCTGAATTTATTCATTTTGATGGTATTTTTATTCACACATTAACTCAGAGCAGCTGACTCGGCGTAGAGAACGGGAACAAAAAGCAAATGACCCTGTGTGATTTGTGTGGTCTGGTTAACGCTGCATCGCCCTGTCAGCTTCAGTGCGTAGGAGCCTTGTTTAAATGCATAGAGATGCCATCAAACAGGGAGACAAGCAGAAAATCCCTCTTTTGTCACTTGTTGTAGTTCTTTCTCCAGGAATTCACTGTGGCTCGAGAGACACACCAGCTCGGTGATTCATAACCAGCAATTTTCTCTGTAAATAGCCAGCCTACTAGTTTCGGGGCCCAGCGGGAGGCATGGCTTTCAACAGATCTGACACATCAAGGTTATTCTAAAGGGTATGACAAATGTACCAACAAATACCTTCCTGTTAGGGCGGTGAAATAAAGGGCTGATGCAGTATGAGAAAACAAACATTCAAGGCGGCATAAATGTTTTATCCCGTCACGAACACAGTCCTCCATTCACAGCGACTACATAAACAGTGTTTGCATGTCGGAAATGTAATCCTGACTTTTATCTCCTGTCGTCTGATTTGAAATATTGTGGTTTATAATTCTTTAAATGAAATGCCAGAAGTTTGCAGCCTGAGATCTTAAATACAGTTTTGTTCTTGTAAAACACCCACACGAAACATTTCGCATTTGACTCAACAGTCTTAGTTTGGATATAGAAAAATGTTAGAACTATGATGTGGAGATGATGCTCAGATGCTTACTGAGGGATTAGTGGCATCAGATCCAGTAACCTCAATAGCAAACTTTGACAGCACATACCTACAGCAGACGATCACCGAACATTTTTTATAATCACAAGGTATAACACATGCACTGGGCCCTTGATCTCTCTTTCCTTTCAAGTTTTCTCAAATTCTCTCTTAAGGTTTTATTGTTTCGTAGCGGGAACATCACATTAGAGTTCTCCACAGGCCCAAAATTGAGGCTTAAAGCTGCTACAATGAACTCTAATTTGATGTTGATGCTGGCGGCCCCTGTGGACAAAAGTGGTATGAGCACCGCCACCTTGTGCTGTGAAGATCTTGATCTGCTACGGTGTGCATCTGATTTGGAAGCAAGTAAGAAGAAAGTTTCAACTTATTTTAAACACAGTTTTCTTTTTTCAATGGTAGCAGTTTCCAGGATGCATGGCAAGGTTACATGTAATCCTGATTTTTTGAGGATGCTAAAGTTATCAGCATTGTACTGTAACATTATATATTTTATATCTATCTATAATAATAAGCCAAGAGCAAGTGATACCCCAGCAGCAAATGCTGTGAGACAGATGCTCTGCTGCCATCTGGCAACACAGAAGAATCTGCCACGGTACCAACAGACTACAGATCAGTTTATTTCCTCAATCTGTAAGACTCCAATTTATCCTCAGCAGTCTGTCATGAAAAATAGTTTCAATTTATGACTTATTATTTCACTATTAGGTTTGGGTCTGGAAGGCAGAACTCCACTACATGGAAAACTGAACACAGATGGTCTATTTTTTTGTTTGTTTAGCTAGTATCTTAATGTAAGCTCAACAAGAGCAAATAAACCTCATATTCAAAACTTCACAATTGACCTGTGAAGTCCTAAAAGTATTATTTGACTTTTGTGGATATTGTACATGGCTCAGGGGCTGGGAACCACTGATTTAAAGTTCAGAATCAGGAATGACGAACAACAACACTTGTAGGGATACAAACTCATGACTACAGCAGTGACGAGGACAGTACAGGGGTAATTAATGTGACAGTGCTCTTTGACCCTATTACGTTCTACCCCCTGGGGCACCGATGACATCACACATGACCTCATAGGTCATGGGTAACAAAGTGATGATGGAGAAGAACGAGCACTAGTGTAGTAAATTGTGACAATCAATCATACGAAGCAAGAATGCCTCCAGCGATTAAAACGTATACCCTGATCTATTCTAACCAAACTGCCCACAATCAGTGTCGTGACATTACTGGTTTGACCTGAAACTAATTGGTGTCAGCAACATGACCACAGAAACCATTCACAGACCACTGGTGTCATGGAAAGTTCCATCACCATAAAGGTGGCCTGGGTCTTTCGCGTATGTTGACCAGTTAATCAACGTATGTGTTTTTCCAGCTAAAGATAGATATGGACCGTAAAGCTTTCCACAGCGCATAGAGTAGCTGCAGTATGTGTGCAGGACTGTTTGTCCTTCGGGCCATTTGGCTGGAGATGACACTGATATTTGATAAAATACTGTATCTGGTTGCTCTTATTGTGAGGGAGCACAAGCTAGTTTTGAAAGATGGTTGCTACAGTACGTAAAATAATCTGTGTAAACACTGTGCTGAGACGGATAAAACTAATCTAAACCTTAATCAGCTACTTACTACACAAAGTGGAACCATTCATGAACATACTGCCACAGTGGAATGATGCTGATTGATGTACATGTATTGATGTAACAGCAGCCTGTTTTTACATAGTATTCACACTAATTTGAAATTGATGGTAGAAGGTGATGTCACGTTTGAGAAGCAAAATAACCACTGATGAACTGATTTAAACATTGAATTCTTTAAAGTTTTGTTGCTTCAGTCAGTTAACTCGGCTGTTACAAGGGAAATTATGTAACATAATTACGGAAGTTACGCAGAATGATATCCTAAGCCTAACTAAGAAGTTTTTGCTCTTGTGCCGAACATTACCAAACTGCAAACATTTCACAACGTTATTAACAGTCCAAAGTCATAGTCAGTCATAATGTTGAAATTTTGTCAGCAATCTTTACCTCAAAGTCTGGCCAGACATCACAAGTAGTTTTTGTGCCTTACTTGGCCACTGAGTCCTTCACACACAAAACCGGCACTAGAGGGTTGCGGAGGGCATCGTATTTTGAAGCTGATGGCTGTCGACTAAGCTGCCTCATATGACAAGTTGGGAGTGAGAACATGTCGAAGCAGAGGGTTTGTTACACGGAACCATCTGAGAAGTCGTCCTTGGGAACTGTTTTGGAAAGGACAGCACTTCCAAAAATTACTTGCCATGTGATTGGACAAACCATCTGTCCGTCACAAGCTACCACCAGTACAGTACATCAAACTCTTCGCAAAGTCAGTTAACTTTGAGAACATTTCTTCTATCCATAAACGGCATCTTTCAGTGCAGTTTTCTGCTCTTCTGTCAATGAAACAGACTCTTCAGTTTTTTTTCTTCAGTTCTGATATAACTGATACGATCGCAGTATTTATGCTAAAGCATTGAGGAGCCGCCATTTTTGCTTCGCTGGTCATCGGTTCTAAACTATGCCCGAAACTGCCGTCTCTAAAGCTAGCAGATCCTCAATGGACTCTGACTGGTTCAGTCCCTGTTTGTTCAGCATATCACTGAAGGCCTGGCAAGATGGCTCACATGGTTAACACCCCCTGAAAATGATTATTTGACTGACTGTGACATCACCGTGACATCATTGTTCGGTGTGATGCAATGGAGCACTTTTCTGCATGGTGGGATATCTAAAGGCTGATAATAAAAACATTCTCAGTGCACTCAATACTTTGTCTGTTGTCAGTCTTAAGAAACACACACACATTTAATACATGTATGTATAACGTAAATACAAAAAATAAATGGATGAATAAAACAACTGACAACAATGGAATATTATCCAAATAGAAAATAGATACTTTTCCATGTGTAAGATATGACTCAAGTATTGCTAGATCACATCAATCAGAATGTATCAGTGAGATAATTATTGCCAACTTAGACTGGCAGTGTTGAAGCTAATCAATTAAGCTTTTAACCTTTATTCACTTTGTTGCTTCATTTGGAGACTTTACATATAAACAGAAAGACTTTAAGCCAACAGTTTTTAGTGATTCTGTCATATTTTACGAGCCTCTTCAATGCATCGACTGTTTCACTGCAAATGCCCAACAATTAAAATAGCAGCATATTTTAACCACATCCACTCGGTGGGATTGCCTGTGGGCTCCCAGGGGTCCTCAGATCTCCCCATGACACCCATGTATTATGTATAAGTGCAGGCACGATGAATAAGTCAAGAGATAAATGAATAATTACAGTTTATTTTTCCATTTTCTGTTTTTGGGGTGACCTGGTTGTTAGTGCATCCTTCATCCCGGCTCAGGAGGAAATAAACTGCTGAGGCCGGCAGAAAGAGAGATGGGGGAAAGAGGAAGCGGTGGAGGGAGAAAGGGGGAAAGAGGACAGTTGAATCCATCTCTCAGTACTATCCCTCCCTCTGGGCATTTCCCTGCTGGCAAAAGATATGTGGAGGCTGCAGCACTTTCAAACCTCTGCCATGCCAATGAACTGTGAGCTTGTGTGCGTGAGAGCTGTCTTTTATTTATGACTGGTGTGCACACAGACATATAGATACACTCCATATATATGCTGGTGACTTATGTGTAAATCAGAACCCTGATATTTGTGCAACCACAAGGCGAGCTTGCAAGTATACATCAGCTTGTGTGTGTTAACGTGGGAGTGTATGTTTGCTAATGTTTGCTCCGCTATTTTTGCATGCTTGTCTGCATGTGTGAGTGTGTGTGTGTGTGTGTGTGTATGACTCACCGTTCTCATCACCAGATGCTTCACAGCCGTCTTCATCATCACAGTCGTCCCCGCTGCCTCTCTCTGTCTGTGCGCTCCCTCCCTCCTCTTCCTCCGGCTCGACTCTGGTTTTCTTGGCCCAGCCGAGCTCCACCAACAGCTCCTAAATAAAGCGCACGCACGAGTGTTGAAACTCATTGCGCAAAAACTTCCCAAAACACACAACGACTGGCACATTTTTTTTCTTTTTTATTTATGGTGAAGTTGGTTGGGTGGTTCACCACTTTTGTCCAAACTGAAAATACCTCAGCAACTACTTGATGGATTGCCATGTAGGGTTGTAAAGGCATTCCTGGTCCCCGCAGAATGAATGTTAAGCGCTTTTTAAACAGACATCTGGCGGCGCTGGAAAGAAGATATGTCATTATGGCGGCTTTTTTACACCAAACTACATCAGTGTAATGCTGCGACTGTGGCTTGTTTTTTCTGCAGAGTTGCTTTGGTGTTTTGTTTTGTTTTTTCTCAAGTGTAGTTGTTTCTTGGGACTTGCTCCCATGTCTCCTGTCTTTCCCATATCATAAAGGGAAAATGCAGAGTTTGTCACATTCCAGAATGCTTTTACGACCCCGATCCCTCCGCCCCTCTCTTCTCTACATACACAACAATCTTTATTTTTAAGTATTTTTTAAATGGTTTTGTATTTAATGCAAAATAATTTCAGGCATATATGTATAGAGTATAAAGTCATCAAGTTCCTATTTTGGTTTCCATAGACCTAGGTGCTTGTATCCCAGGGACGATCTGGCAACACTGGAAACAGAATGTGCCACACCCTCATCAGGTCAAAATATGAATCAAAACTTGATTAATGACCAAATGATTGCAAAACTAATGATATTCCCATGAGCCTTCGCTGCACTTTGTATTTAGTGCATACCAAAAGGCAGAGCTGAGACAGTGAACATGGTAAATGCTACATTTGAAACATCAGCATGTCACTGTCAGCTTGTTAGCTTGCTGCTGTAAATGCTATGCCTGTAAGTTCAGTCTGACAAGCCGTAGTCACTCTTCTTTTCTTACATTTAAGGTGTTAAACAGACCTGAGAATGAACTGCAGGGAGTTGTAAAGGAGAATATACACCCTTACTGACAAACCACAACATTAAAAAAAAACAACTAATAGTAATGAGGTCAAACGTCAGAGATATATTGGAATGTATTTTCTTCTACAGGCCCCAAAAACATCTGCACAAACACACAAACATGTGCAATAAACACTTAAGAACAAGAATACACAAACACAAACACACGGGTCGTAGGGCACACTAAAGGGTAATTGAGGTCAGGCCGTCTATGTGTGCATCCACATTATCTACTGATGTGTTAACTCACAGCACGGATGCTGCGGCATGTTACATAATTGTGACGCCGTGTGAAAACATCATCTCTTCTAAAGGTTTACTATTGATTATTTTAAACATCCACGTCCGCTGGAAAATTTGATCAACTCACAAAGAAAGACATTAAACTTTTTGACGACGTGAGAAACTCTGAGATAAATATATTTAGTTACTATGCTTTTTTCACAGGTATACGGCGACAGGAACCTATAATTGGCTCACAGCATGATGAATGTGTCTACTACAGAGTCAAGGTAGGTAATATATGAATTCCAGCTGAAAAGAGAGATAAGGCAAACACCCACCAGTTTTATAAAGGAAAAGATACATTGCGCTGACATCTTCTTTTATTTTATTTCCCCCCTGAAGATAACATTTCTATATATGCAGCAAAGCCACCAAGATTATAACATCTATCGTGATGATTTATATCACCCTAAACTGCTGAAATCTTGCAAATTAAAAACTATAAAGGCCAAACTGAGAGTCAACTGTTTACGGTTTTATTACAAATTCCACATATTTTTTAGAACTGTATCCTCTGAAAGAAGTCATAACAGTGTTTTCCTGCCTAAGGTGCTTGTTGCCAGACAGCCAAAATCCATTCTACTCTGCTGTATTTAAACATGGCTCCAGTGAGAAGATACGCTATAAGATGCTGCTATATTATGGTCCACACTGCGAGACACACATACTGACCGAGCAGAAAAATACAAATCTGGTTTTACGTTTGTTTGTGACCCTCAACATGTGCAGCAGTAGGACTACAAATTCTGCACCATGGTGTTTGGCTGGATCAGGGAAAAACATGTGCCTAACAGACAGGGCTGTAATTGTATGCTCATGATATTAAAACCTGCATTGTTTCATCATATTTTGAGATACAGTGCAGGGTCTATCACTAATCAGTATTTAACCATTTTAAAACAGCAACTGGTCATGTGATCTAACAATCTTTGGATTAGGGTCCCTGTTGGATGGATGCAGGTTGGATACAGAAGGAGGGACATCTGGCCATCTCTGTACAGTGCAGTAGGTGCGGGGCAGCCATGGACTCAAGGGGAACCAAGGTTACTTTATGACAGCATGTCCGAAGGGACATGGAGACAGACTAGACTCTGTGTGGTGATTCACCGTCATGTCATCGGACTGCAAATGAGGGCTGAGAGAGGACACAATGCATTACAGCAATGTTTCCACCAGGACTGTGTTTCCTTAGACATGTGGAAAGGCTAGAATCTAAAATGAATTCAGGTCGTGTGGCACTGAAACTCCCAAGTGAAACAGATGAATTTATTCAATGGTAGCAGCTCCAGTGAGGTCTATACTATCTAATTAATGACAGGGGGAAAGGCTGACAGTGTGTGGCTAAGGTATGGACTTTTGGTCTTTTTTTGCATATCATAAAAAAACAAAATGGATGGGAAAATGTTAATTCAAAGTAATGAAGGGTGGAACGCCAAGATTTTTATACGTTGTTCCTGCAGCTATACAACTTTTAACATTTAAGTCAGCGAGCCACCATTGTTTGGTTCAGATGCTTTCAAACAGTAAACAGAGATGATGGATGGTTGGCAGTAATTTTACCACTTAGCTTAGTGGTAACTCAATATTTAAGGGACAGGTAAGAGATGTAAACTATTCCTTTAGACAAATTAAAACTGAACTTGGCAAACTTTTTCTGTGATGGAACACAAACTCCTGGTTGCCTCCCACTCTTTGTGCTCTGTGCATTCTGCTTAATCACCAGTTTTAAACGGCAATCCTGGGGATACTGTGTGAGACAAAGAACCAAGAAAAGGGTTTCTGCTAATGAAGCCATCCTTGGCAGTGTTGACCTCTGCTGTCACTTAAGAAAAATAAGTGGATGAGTGTGGATGGACAACTGCCTCTTCCCCGTACATGGTAAGCCCTCACAGGGATGATTAGGCTCACCCTGATTGGCTGAGCATGTAAGTACAAACTGTCATTGCGAGGACAAGTGAGTGGCTGCGCTAACAGAGTGCCATTAGAGGGCAAAGTGTATGAGAAACACTCCGCCGCTGCAAAGGTCTGATGACCGTGTAAAAAAACAAAATAGGGACATCGAAAGATAAACAGGGACTGAAGGAAGACGAAATAATTAAAATTCCAAAGAGGCTTCTTTGTCCCGCTTCCTCCTCTCATCCGAGCTGTGCAAGTGTGCAAATGGCACGCATGACAGGCATGAATAATTTTATAATACATGGCGTGCATTAATGTGTGTGCTTCAGATAAATGTCTCCCCCCACAGAGCAACCACTCCGGCAGCTAGCATGAAAGAAGCACAGCCCCGGCTCTCGATTTCCAACGGTGACTCTACACTAACAGCTCACAGTGTCTACCTACACACAGGGTTTGGTTGTGTGCACAGACTTGCATTCTCTCAATATATCAAAAAGCTAGAGGTGGATCTGGAAGTGAACAGTGTTTGCAATGCAGATGAGCTGCGCTATATCTGACTTTTCCCTTTGGTTCGCGTTGTGGGTTGTTAGCATTTACCACCAGCCATCTGTCGCGCACACGTTACACGGATCTAACTTTTCTTGTCCTCGTGTCTGAGCGCATGACACGCGAGCGGTAGACACATTGTTCTCTAAATCATAGACTAACAGGACATGTGACATGGAATTAATAGGATGAGAAGGTAGACTTCAAAAGTAAATGATGACATGGTGAGCATGTGGTGTGTGTTTGTCTACATGGCGTGGGGGGAATGCTGACTTGGCATCTCCTCCAATGTGATTAATGGTCTCACTACCAAAATTAGACGGAGAACAGAAAAAGCTTCAACAGCAGAAAGGGAGAAATAAACCTTCGCTCGTCCCATCCCGTGACTTTCCATGAATATACTGTAACCGCCAGCAACAACACTTGCGTTAACAGAATTTATCGGGTCTCCCTGACAATTTACAATTTCCATTCTTGACCTCATAATTCGGCACTCGGTCCAGCCGATGGAGGACCTGATTTATAGTTCAGCATCTCATTTGTGCTTCACTGGAGAGAGAATCGTGTTTACATTAGTCCCCAACAAATACACAATTCACTTCGGGTTGAGGAAGTTTGTTAAGAGCTGCAGTGCCCGCAAGTGTTTGGAAATGATTAAGTCTTTTTAAAAATGAAAGTGAAAAATGAAAGTCAGTATTCTTGGTGTGAAATTTAGAGCTGCTACGAGGAACTTGCTGTGTAGATTCTGATGGCGCCTGTGGACAGAAACAGCATCAGCACTTTCACCTCGTCTCTTAAGATCTCGATCTAGCCAGCATGTGCGTTTGTCACCTCCTCACTCTGACTTGTTAACATTTTTGTTTATATTTTCGCATTTATTTTCATACTGTCATCAGCAAATGCTATACTTTACTTCACTACGTAACTTTTCAGAGAGGATGGAGGAAAAGAGGAGAGAAATCTAGAGTCTCTGGTTAGTGCTGAATTCACTGAGTGTTGACCTGTGTTAAGTTAAGGTAATAATCGAAACGCTCCAATAAACAAAGTGATCGTGCGGTCAAACTTGCATCACTGGTGGTGATGACACCATTTAACAACCCCCACTGCTGATAAAAATCTCTCTAACATGTCTCAGACAAACGTTCACAGTTGAGGTAATGTTTTCAAGTTGTATTAAACATAAGTTCTGTCTCATTCCCGGATTTCCCTGTCTCAGAACACAAAACACACCGTTACCTTGAGTAATCTTTATCTGGTTGTTATCTTATTATTACTAATATCTACAACTATATCAAGATTGCAGAAATACCCAGTCATCTCACTGATAGCCTTTTCTGCTTAGGTGGGTTGTAAACAGGTTTTTATATCAAATGGAGATTGTTTCATAACCCTTTAATATTTTCTTGTGGTAAGTTTAAATAAGTAAGTACCTGGATTGTTAGAGAGTGACAGTTGAAACAATGGTTTTGGTGTTTTCGTGGGAATACTGACAGTCCTGTCCTGTGATGGCTGACAAGCTATACATATCTCTGTTCTACTTGACTGGCTTCCTGTTCGTCAGTTCATCAACCTGTCACACTGTCCTAAATACAGCCACATGGTCTTTGGGGCAAACACTGAATCGTCATCATGAATAACCTTGACGCCTCATTTCATGTCAACATATTTACAAGGTTCTATGAATCACCCATTCAAATCATTTCACCATATTACCATGTGGGCCAGGGCTTTGAGAGTGCTGCATAGATCTGGTTTAATTGTTGAATTATGTGATTTATTATTGCCTGTTATTCACGACATCTCTGTAGAGTGCTGACAATTAATTTTATTGGATTAGGCAGTGCTTCAGACACAAGGTGATAAAAGATGATTGAGGGCCAGATGTAGAAGAGGAGACACACACACACACACACACACACACACACACACACAAATGCAGGCCCCTGCAGCTGGCTTTAGCAACTGAGTATAACACCTTCATCACACAGAACTTAACATTTCACTATAATAATAACAGCAAAAGATCAGACTAACAATGGCATCATTATTTAAGTATGGATGTCAATAATACCATCAATTAAGGGCAAGTAGCAAATTTCCTGCAGAAATCTAACCACGTTTATAAGTCGTGGTGTCTCGGCCAAGGTGACCACAGAAGAGATTAATGCTCTCGGGAAGAGTTATGAAATCACCCACTGATTGTCTCTACATCAATACTGAAGCTCTCCAAAATGCATTTGTACAGCAGAGGGTATTAGCCTGCACAGTGGGAATAATGGAGCCAAATGAGAGAATATATAACAGCCTCAACAATGCGAGCGTAATGCAGCAAAGCGGTACTAATTGCACACTCCTCGTTGGAAAAACAAACAAGCGACTATGTTCTGCTGTCTACAGATGTCGGGGGGAACTGCTCCTTTTAATCACCAATAATTTAACCCCTTCGCACCCACCTGTGTTGGTAATTTTCGCCTAATTAGCATACCCAAATGGAAAAGCTTATAACACAACAACTACAAGTCCCAGCATGTACCATACACACAACCTAAATGACATCAGTTCAAACATGGCTCTAAAACATTTTTTTTTCTTCGAAAAAAATAGGTCATTTTTGAATAACAATAACTCAGATGTGCTTTAGGTAAGGCATATGGCAATATACCACATACCTTCTACATCTTGTCAACTACACCTGGATGAAATTTTAGACTTCTAGGCCTAACCTTATGGGAGTTATGGAGTTTTTAGTTTGTGGTGTCACTGGCGTCCACAAACCTCTCCAAAACGTCTCCAAATGGCCAAATTGTGCCAAATGCTTTTTCTCACTTCTGTGACACTGGAAACATTACTGAAGCATTTTGGTGACTATAAAGTCTTCCTCCATGATTCAAAACATAATGTTTTCACACATTCATTTGATGGGTGGTCGGAGGGGTTTCCACACACTTCTAGGTGGCCATATTGAGATATTGTCATGCGACAAGACACTACAGAATAGTAACCATTATACAAAAATGACATACTGAAGTGAATTTCAAACAAGGCTTTTATTATCTTTCAATATACTAATACTGTACGTGCGCAGCGGGGGAGGTAGCACTGGTGGATGCAGAGGAGGATCGTTGGCACTTCTGATGACCGCCTTCAGCAGGAGAGGGGGTTGGCCGTCTGACTGCCTCACTTTCAGGCTCCCAATCCACGTCACTGTCTTCAGACTGTGACCTACAAAACACAATGCAATGCACAAATGTTACCAAATATAATGAAAAATGAAAAAATATATAAATGCAATTCAATAGGGTGCTATTTACATAGGAAATAAATAAACACAGATATATGATATTACATATTACACAAAAACATCAGGAAAGTAACCGTACATAAACAGAATAATTGAATTGGGGGAATATTCCCAGTGTCTGGTCAGTGAAAAAGATCTAGTTCTATTTGTTTACAAGCTTGATAAAAAAAAATCTAAATAAAAAGGAATTAGAGGCTCAAAGAGAATTACATCATAGGACAGAATTACAAAGTTTACCTAGCTTTGGTTGAGTAGTTGAGGCTAGCTAGGCTAATTAGCCCCTGGGGCCCTAAACATTTAGCGTCATTTATGAAATGCTAATGTATACTGGACTGTTCACTGTAAGCATAAGAACCCCTTCCCACTAACTTTCATTCAAATTTCACTCATGGCTAAATAAATAAATCAAACATCATCAATGATAACGTTACTCACCGATCTAAGATGTCGTCGAGGCCCTTAGCAAACATCTCCTCTCTCTCAGAGCCCTACTCACTGTCTACAGTTTCATCAGATGATGCCATGATCCATTCCAGGTCTTCTTCTCGGACATATTTAGTGTTTTTTGTGGATTTCGCCATTGTAAACTGTGAAAACTGCCGTCCATTAAAATTTAAATGTCCGCTGCGAGTGCGTCTGCTGCGCAAAGTTAGCCCGCTAGCTGCCA
Source organism: Acanthopagrus latus (assembly GCF_904848185.1). Lineage (NCBI taxonomy): Eukaryota > Metazoa > Chordata > Actinopteri > Spariformes > Sparidae > Acanthopagrus > Acanthopagrus latus. The sequence continues at coordinate 24,577,934 of NC_051049.1, forward strand.
GACGCAGCGATATTCCTCAGCTCGTACAAAACGGACCTGGGCACGCCTACCATCGTTGGAAAGGTAAAATAATTGGCTAGAAGCCTGAGTGATTGACATGTTGATAGCCAAAACGCTATCCCTGTACTAAGGCGGCAAATAACAGTAGACAAAGCCGATTGGCCCTTTAAACAAGGAGCGCTCCATGTACTTCACGGGCTGTGCTGGGGTGAAAACTGAACGGAAAAAGATGGGGACACTTTTGTTTTGTAGCCAGCAAAGTGATGAAAACAAGCACACCCAACAACACAATACAGGAACTAGAGAAAATAAACATACGGCCGGCGAAGTCTGGATTTTATTTGACAAACAAAGTCGGTAGACGGTAAACAAATGGACTTTACAGGACGATATTCACAACCTGGAATAATTTTATGAAAAACCATTTTGATGCTTTTGATCAGTGGATTCTTACGGACAACTGGAATATAAATAATTGAGGATCGGACACATATTACGGCTTTATGGCCGCGTCAAAGGTAGGGAGTCGCCGTGCGTTTCTTGTATCTCACGTTTACCATGCTGGTAAATATAAATGATTTATGGTTTAGTGCTCATGATTTCTGCAAAATCAACTGGATGAATGAATTGCTGAGATTCTACCCTTTCCAACGACGTATAGTATGTCCGTAATGATGAAAGTTGAAGCGAGATACGTCACTGCGCACTGTAAAAAACAGTCAGTTATCTGCAATCGCCCGCCGGCGGGCGGGTGGGTGCGTAGAGGTTAATAACGTGGGCGCTGAGAAGAGGATTATGTGAACAAGAAAAGCTGAACATGTCAGTGTTCACGTGAGATATGCACATGCTGGAACGCCTGTAAGTTCTATGAGGAAGGTTACAAAGTTCAAGTTGACCTTTTGTCCTGATGATGATGATGCCGCAAGAAAGGTAAAGGATTGAAATAGAAAAAGGTCTCCGGCACTAGATGAAAGGTCAGGAGCTAACTGAATTAATAATGAGTCTTCTACGCCAGTGATGTACAATCAAGACAATCAAGACTGCTTCCTCCGGATAAAAGTCTTGATGAGAAACGGACAGTCAAAGCAGTGTTGCTATGTTAAATATCATTCCTGTGAACATGAACTTTGTAATCGCTGACTGGGAATGAGAAAAGCTATTGACAGAGTAAAACTTTTGCTCGTCTGTGGATCGACAGGAACACAGGAGAAGAATGCGGGCCAGCAAAATCAAGATGACAGCTCCTGCACACTACTGTTCACCTCACTTGCAATCAAGACTGAATTTTAATAACTTATTCAAATTCACTCCTAATTGCGGGTGGGGTGAACATTATGCAGTTTTATGGAGTTTTTGTCCTTAGTTTTGACAAAATGAAATCGTGAGAATGTTGTGTGTCAACATTCGGTGTACGTACCTGTGTTAGCTTTTCCAGCCTCAGTTTCGCCCCCTTCAGGACAGGATCTGTATTACGGACGGTCATCTCTGGGTTCTCCCTCTGGGCTTTTAAAGTGCTGCCAACCACGCGGCCTGCATAACTATAGGAAGACAGAAGAAGGGAGAGACTTATAGCACGATCTGTCCCAGTTCTGTGTGTGTGTGTGTGTGTGTGTGTGTGTGTGTGTGTGTGTGCTGCTGCTCTCCTGCCCCAGTTTTCTCACCAGAACTGTACCAGTGTGTTTAGTTAGGGTGTCATAATTCACTTCACGCGCATGGACACACATATCACATCACACAAACTTCTCACACACACACACACACACACACACACACACACACACACACACACACACACACACACACAAGCTATACAATGTGTTTATTCCTGGCAAAAAAATAACAAAGAAACAGTCTTATGTGTCACTTGAGATATTCGACTCTGGTGTCATGAGTTAATCTTTTTGCAGACTGATCTTAATCTGTATAACCTTGTTCAAGTCATAGAGACTTCATCTAGAACAGATGAGGTGGAAAATAACATATAAAACAAAAATCCAAGATGTAAGTTAAAGATGGTTATCCATTCACATTTTGGTGAGGCTTTACACTTTTACTCCATCTCAGAGGGTAAAAACTGCATCTTTTACTGCACTGCATTAATCATGTAATTCATGATTAACAAGCTTTAACATGCAAAGCATACAACTGGATCATAACACAAAGTGCACTGCTGTAGTTCAATCCGCTACAAAGATGCATTTGTGTTGGAAGCAAATGAAAGACAGACACAACATACTTCAATTGCTTTGTGTTTTTTGTTTTTTTTTTCAACTAAGCTGTTTGCAGGATGCATAGCAATGAGGTGTGTCTGTTTGTGGCCATGTAAGATTAACAGTTGTATGTGACGATGGTAAAACAAGAAAACTTTGTGTTTGTGCTGTAACACCACCAGACTAAAAAGTAGCTTCTTTCTTTAGGCTGTGAGACTCCTCAAATTATCCTGAGCACTTTGCATTGAAAGACAGTTCAATTTTATGACTATTCTGACCTGGATAAGTCAGAATCCAACTCCAGCGCAGGCATTAAGAATAACTATAATCTTCCTGCTGATGGTCTCCTTTGCTAATGTAGGTTATGTAGAGGCACGAGTATTAAATTGCAACCCATTCAAAACCAGTATAATGTTCCTTGTAGTTATATCAGAAAAAACACTGCGACTGGACTGCTGCTCTCCTTTAGGCAGTGAGTTTTTTGCAGCCATAATATGGTAAATGGACTTGCATTTCATGTAGCGCTTTTCCAGTCTACCGACCACTCAAAGCACTTTACAACACTTGCCACATTCACCCATTCACACACACATTCACACACTGATGCTCACACTCACCATGCAAGGTGCCAACTGCACATCAGGAGCAATTTGGGGTTCAGTATCTTGCTCAAGGACACGTCGGTACGCAGCTCAAGCTCAGCCTTTGCGTATGTAGGTTATGTAAAGGCATCAGTATGACTTCAGGAGTCATATTTGTCCAAGTTCAAGATTCAAACCAGCGACCTACCAATCACAAGACATCTTTAATTCTATAATCTGTGGGCCTTTCAGACAAAATGTGTTACCATGAATGACTGTTTCAGGGCTGTTCCCTTCTCACTGCATTTTGGGGGATTTCCACCGCTCAACCCACTTGGATTGGCCAATTTTCTGCAGATATGTGCTTATAATGACCCCACATTGAACTTGTTTTAATATCAAATTGGGTATAGCAAATAAATGTGACATATTATAGTCTTCGCTGTGTCTGATCCTTGATCATCTTGATGCTTCTTTCTGTAGTGGGCTATAAGCAAGTATCACATCATCATTTGGCCGGGGGGTTGGAGTGGGTGGATCAGAGAGAGAGAGATGAAGTGAGAGAAAAGCAAAAGAGAAGAAGAAACAACACTTCATGAGTCATACTTTTCCAAGTTTCCAAGTTCCAAACCAGCTTTCCTATCTAATACAATCAGACACCAACTCAGTAACCACTGAGTCCACACCCTCAAAAACACAAACACAGGCCGGCTATGGCAACAAGGGAAGAGGATTGTGGGAACCAGAAAGCAGACGCGCAGTGGATGTCAGCTGAATCTAATAAAATACAACTTGGCCGATGCCGAGTGATGGTGCGGTAGTGAAGACTCCGGCCTCTGGAGCCTTACTAACCTTGCTGGTCTCGAATCAGGTCCCATCAGAAACTCTCATCTGACACATGAAGTCTGTCATTGGGTTTCTCAAATCTCTTCTCTTTCATTCTCACACAGAATGTGTATTCATGCATTCATTTTCCCGATAAAAGGTCATCAATATAAAAGTCAAGTAAAATGTCCCGAGGCCTGACTCACAAAGCTTTTTGTGTTTTGGCTTCATTAAGCCTGACATTGGCAATCCATGATAAGCTATTCCACAGAAGTGCTTGCGAGCCATCTCTGAGATGCGTTTTCCATTCCAGCTTTGGGCAAGTTCACATTAAGTAAGCAGCCAATCGCACATAACATCAGCAGATCAAGAGCTGCATGTTTAATTTGAGAGATGATGAGGCTACCGATCCTCATGGGAAAATTAGGTCATTAGAGAGGCAAAAATAATATGATGCTGTGGAGAGAAAGAATCCAGCACATAATAAATAGAATCAATAGAAACTGAACTACATAAAATGCACAAGACATTATACTGCTGACACTTTTAACATATTCAGTAGCCTAGAGTGGACAAGTGGAAAAATAATTACTTCTAGTTTTGCTCTTGTGTTTTATGATGAGAAGCTTTATTACAGATATACTGTTTCTGCTTTCACTGCAGGGAGGATTACTGAAGAAAAGCTACTCAACGATTAACATAAAGGCTACAGGAAAAGAGCAACTGATCAGGGTTCGTGTGGCTGCTACACTGTGTACATAAATTAGTGGGAGCCATTTTTATGGTGGACTTTATGGTTGGCACATGGTTGTCCTGCACTGTGTCTGCCGTATCGCTTTTTGATTTATACTCCAGCTACTGATGTTGAATGCTAGACAGATGTACAGTACGCGATCAGGCTGCACTGCGCTGTAATTATATACCCCAAAGCAACTGTTTGCACTGTTTGCAACTGTTTTACTTTGTGATATGACCCATGGTAGGAAGCTCCCTCCTGTTTCTTTGTTCAATATGAGGCTGTAGTTACATTTCTGTGCAGGTTGATTTGATCTTTACATACAGGAGGCAAACTACTGTGCAAATTAACGTGAACAAGCCTGATATCCCCTGTAACCCTGGGTTACGACTAAAGTAAGCTGTCTTTCTTCATGACACAGACCATATCTCTTGGATCTCTTTTCACCTGCTGCATAACCATAATGAACAGTTTAAACACCATCACCATGGCGACTGCTTACACTAATTATAAAGATGCAACAGTCAACAGCTAATATCATAAAGTGCATCCCACCTAATCTCTGTAAGGTTGTAAACCTGCTTTTACTGCTCATAAGACAGTATTGTAGATATAATCAGGAAGTGATGCTAAATGTACCAACCTGCACAAATCATATGATTCCTAAATCCCAAAAGGGATTACAGAAGGTTAAGCAACTTCCCCCCAAATTATTTATCTAATCCATGGCAATAGAAAGCAGAATATGAGAAGAAGGACAAGAAAGGAGCAGGGTGACGAGGGAGGATGAAAAAAGTGCAATTAAAAACCCCAGACTGTGGCCCAGGGGGAAATCCCAAGATTCCTCTGACTCCAGCAAAGATTTTGCGGATCAGTGTCAACACCACAAATGCAAGACTAACCCTAACCCAGATCCTGGCATAATCAACTTTTCCTTCATCTTCTTTAAAGCTACAAATGCGAGTCCTCATTAGTAACAATGAAGTTAACAGTGAAGGCGATTGAAGGTCGGCTGAGCATTTAGTAGTTGCTCTTTTACCACAAAACCCATTTTTTACACTAAGAACACTAATAACTTACACGAATTGACCAAAACAATCAGAAGAGAGACTTAATAATAAATATCAACATAATTAGTTTAAGCATTACAAGCAGGTATGAGGCCATTATTATGTATGGTTTTGAAATTACAGAGGTGTATGAAGAGTTTCCATGTGGCACATGAAGCAGATGGAGTGCAGATCATTCCTTTAAGATCATTCAAAGATTCATTTGTTGAGTAATTAACACCAAAGACTATTGTATCACTCAGTAAAGGAAGACCGACTGACTTAATCATGAAACATGCAATTGGGGGTTTGTAATTACCTCCAGTATTTAACCTAAGATCTTAATGATAAACTCAGTCTAAGGGCCAACAAATGGCATCTAGAGTGTGCTGATTTCATTCCGATAATTAGGAACTGAGAAGACAACAACTTCATCAGTACTTTTCCAACAAGTTACAGGGAAATTGTTATTGTGCAGAAAGCAAGATTTTACAAAAGTTTCCTATTTGTACATTGTGACAGACAATTGGTTATCTATCTTCTGTGACCTTCTCAATCCTAAAACCAGTGGAGAAATACTGTAATATACACCAAATATCTGGCTGTGAGTACTGTGTATTGTTGTTTTGCCATCAATATGTGCAATTTGTATCTTGCAGTTGAAAGAGGAGTCACAGTTTCTCTGAAGAAAATGAATAGAATCATCCTCACAGTATCATAATGTATCATCTGAATAAAAATGTAAAGTATTTGTAATGGGCTTAATTAATTAATTAATTAATCAATTAATTAGAGGCACACTGACTCCAAAAGAGGATTAATCTGTAAATATACAAGACATTGTATTGTCTAAATCAGTGTTTTCCAGCCTTCTTGGCTGGTGGACCTTTGAAATGAGTCAATGTCTACTTGTAACCCCCCAAGGCTGGGAACCACCAGTCTAAACTATTTTCAGCTAAAACAAAAGGTGTGGGGCTCTAACTGTGGATGGATGTGTAGCGCTCTGTGAGGAATGCCTTCAGCAGCTACTATTTCGCAATTCCAAGAAATGTGACAGGCAGAACAACTTGGGAATTGGATGATAGCCATCAGGGTCACTGCAATCTCCAAAGCAAATGAAAAGGGACCACATTAATACATTATTAATGGAATAATATCTGTAATGATTGGTGCAATAGCGGGAGAACAAAAGGATCCATACTGTTTCGCCCATCAGCTGTCTGAAATCTATGGCCTTGAGCAAGAACGAGCCGGCCGTGTGCATCTATTTGTAATCTGCAGAAGGAGGCATTCATACAGCACCTTGCCAGCAGCTAAAAATCTGTTGAAAGCTTAATAGATATCGTTCTCACTTAATGTTTAACGCCTTCACATTCACTGGAGATGAAAAGGTGGTAGCTCTTCTTTCTATCTGACTCACTTTCAGTAGTGTTATGTTCAATTAAAATGGTTGACTAAGATTAAGTCACATTAACACATAATTTCAGGTTCTACAGAAAAGCAGTCAGTGGAAATGTTCCCTCTTTTCTCTGTATATTTGGTTTCTAAGAAGTTACTGATAAACTTGAGTTTTCTGTGCTATGGTAACGGAAAATGTTTTCCGTGGAAATGCTCTTAATCAGTTTGTGAACTGTGCTTCATATTCATGTGGAAAAGAAGGCACTGACAGCATCTGCACAGCTAAAGCATTTTCTCGTGTCCAATACCTGCTTAATGTATTGGAAACTGTCAGCGCTGTGAATGAGCTATTGGCCAGATTACAGACTATCGAGATTCCCTCCATCTGTCTGACAACAGATGATAATACTGCAGAAAGTGTGCTGCAGATGACACAGAAAAGGTGCAACTGTGAGTGACACTTAATAAGATCTCGAGAACCACAGACATAAATCACCAGCACCGTGATGACAAAGCTGCTCCGCTGTTGCCCTCGGTTACAGCACGGCTGTTAACGGTAACACACACAGATCCATTCTCCTGTCTCATCTCTGCAGCAAACGACATTTAAAGCGTCTGAGGCGGGCACGGAAACACACACACACACACACACACACACACACACACACGAGCGCGCACACACACGCGCAGAAAAAAACCCAGTGAAATTGAAATTAAGATAGTGATCTGATCTAAAGGAGGTGTGTAATTAGAAGAACCTCAGTTGTAAATCTACCTGCATTCCTGTGGAGTCTTTTACACAGCACTAACACACACACACACAATAGCATACTGTATTGACACCTGAGGCTTATACCTGTTCCTCTTGTATGTGGAAGATGTGGAGGAGATATGCTGCGGTTTGGAGTAATTGCACTAATCTTCACTTTCTCTATCCTTCACATTCCTCACCGCCCCCTCCAGACAGTTCTTTCTCAGCGTTTTAACAGCGTGTCCCCTGACTCTGTGAAGCATTTTTTTTGGCTAATGTCGAGCACATTTTATTGCATTAGAAATACACAAAATGCATCCTAACATCGGGTGTGGCAGGTCTTCGACAGTGGAGGCAGGGTAAATGACTTGTTACCCAGTGGTGGTGATGAGATGCTTCCCTCTTCTGGAGATTATCAGCTATTACAGCACCAACTGACCGGATAAACAGTACAGTTTAGTCGGTCTCAATAGATGCAGATGGTGGTGGAAGTATTCAGATCCTTTACTTAAAACAGCAGAAGGAGCCTCTTGGGTGAGAGGTGAAACGTCCTCAAGACACTGAAACAAGTCCAGTTGCCTACGATACAGCACTTTGTACCAGTACCATGACCTGGATGACTGAGAACCCTCATCAACAGGTCCTCGTCGGTGTTTTCAGTGATGATGTTTTTGGATTAATACCGTTGAAATTATTGAATTAATATGTATGTTGAATTATACTGCTGTAGATGTTTAAGACTGACCCAATTCAAACTCATTAATATACTGTTGGGTAGTTCAATCTATAGCAGTGCACCATATTCTCTGGGAGCATCAAGAGGTTGGAGAAATGACCTAACAAATGAAGGAACATTTCATTCTTCACATTATCAGAATAATTTAAAAAAAAATCAACACATCTGGGGATACATGGTGCCAGTAGGGATTAGAATAACTTGGGGGGCCTGTAGTAATTTGTAATGATTGCGGAGGACGTGCAAATCTGCATGTCAGTGATTTGGGGGTGTATTTCTTTTAAAACATCTGTTTTTTTCTGGTGTCTGACAACTGAACAATGAAATTTGATTGTGGCTCATAACGTGCTGAAAAGCAGTCAAGCAGTGAGATCAGCTATACTGACATTTACAAGAGATGACAGCGACGGCTAGGAGCAACAAAAGGTTGTCCTGTTCAATTCCAGCCACAAAACATCTTTTACTTGAGCTAAATGCCCCGCAGGTGTGTATTTATCCTTGTTTTTATCCTCCACATGCAGAAAGTAAGCAAATGAATTTTAAACTATATCTGTAATGCGGTTGCTGAAGAACAAACAACTGCGCTTCTGAGAGCTGATCTCATGAGGTCCCCTGGAGATAATGGTCCTTTGCAAATAGGTGCAAATAGATGCACAGTGCAGTAGCAAAAGTAGAAGGTGGAACAAAATGGTACATGAGTAAATGCACTAAGTTACATCTGATCGCTGGCAGCAAGAAATTGTTAAATAGTAACTGTTCTGAATATTCATGCACAGTTACCCAGTATCAGTTCATCCTCATACTATCACACTGTGTTGTCTTTCTCAGAGGCCAGTCAATCAGAGGTTCAGACACACACTGAGACTCCACTGCATATCACACACTGGATTTCATTTGTCCCATTTGCGCTTTTTTGATTTAAATCAGAGACATTCTCCGAGGCAGAAACGGCTGCTGTAAATTAGCTACAGTTGGGGGCCGTGACATTAAGTGCGACGGGATGGATAGCAGGCTGCTCAGTACAGCTGTGACTCTAAATGTCATTGTTTGATTTAAATTTCTTCTAAAGCAGATATAACGAGTTTGAATGACAGTTCTTGAGAGCCACTGTGTCCATAATATGATGGAGAACCGCACACAATGGTGAAGACTGTTCTCTACTTTGTCTGCACTCGATTGGCCAGGAGCGACTGTGGCTGCTGCCAATTGGGCCCTGCCATCGCCTCAGTGTATGTATGGCCTAGTCCGGGTTGGCAGCGGATAACAATGTTTACTCATGGGTCTCCACATTGTTCAAGGAATTCAAAGTAACTTGCTGATAGTTGTATTCTGAGTTTATTTCCTCAAGTTGTTGAATACTATAACTTGATTGTACAAGTGTATCTTGCTTCTTTTTTAATCCCGGGGATCCAGCAGTTTAGTTTGCGCACATTTCTGCTGCTTGTTTTCATGTAAAATGTAAAAGTAAGTTTTTGTCACTGAGGGCATGCTGATGATGAGCACTCCCTGAGAATGCTGTTTAAGATGCCCTCAGGCATGTGTTTAGCCGCCTATCTCTCTTTCTCTCACCAACACAGACGTTTGTAAGTGAAGTGGGTCAGAGGGCGGAGGAGATGAACGGAGGTCTGAATAGAAGGGTGGAGAGATGAATGGACGGCTGAATTAATGAATGAATGGGTGGATGGATGGACGGATGGATGCAAGAGAGAAGAAGATGTAAAGAGGTCAGAGAGGCACAGACTGGCGAAACTCCAACCCAGGCTGAGTGTAACATCTCTTCTGTTCCTTGACATAAAACTTCACCAATAAATACACTTTCTGAAAATTCCACTAGTTTATATGCAGAGACCTCACTGCAATGTAGGTCACAGACAAAATGACAAAGTGGAGCAGGACTTGGATGTACTGTACGTAAGGACGCAAGATGGATGTAATCTAAACACTGTGCATGTAAGAAAGACATTTTATTCATTGTGCTTAGTTTTCTTCAACTCTGGAAAAACAGGTGACTTTTTATGATGGGTAAACTAAGCTTTTCTTTATTTTGGAGAACATCTGTTATTTAATACTGATCAGGTGTGACCGGGTCAATTTATTCCACAATCACATCTCATTTCTGTTTAGTTCTGTTCATCTGGATTCTGACTAAAAATGACTGACTGATTCTTTATGTTCCATTTTACATTAGTTTTTCTTACATTTAAGCACCTGGATTCTTTGACTGAAGGCCGTTTTTACAATAAGACAATACTTGTTCAGGGACATTTAGTTAAAAAATGTAATTATTGTCTGGGTGTCAATCAAAATAAGCATATGAATTTGAAATACATTATACTGTATATGGTTATATTTTGCTGCCACATCAGCCAAACACTATCCAAGTGAATGTAATGTGCTTCCGTAATAATCACTGTAATGTAACATTCATATGGAACAATTGTGACATTTTAAGGCTGTGAGCATTTCTGAATTATGAAAGTAATGAAAGTAAGGTCTAGACCATTAGTGTATATTACTATGAGCAGTGGCAAGGAAATGGCAGAGCAATTAAACACGAGGTTCACTGGCCTTCACTGTGGCACTGACAGTGACAAAGCAAGTGTGTGTGTGTGTGTGTGTGTGTGTGTGTTTGTTTGTTTATTTGTGTGGGAAGGCTTGTTGTCCTTGGAAGGCTTCACGGCCTGTTTCATATGGTTGATAGACCATTAAGAAGAAAACCTCCAGCTACTGTTTGCCTCTGAGGTGTGTGTGTGTGTGTGTGTGTGTGTGTGTGTGTGTGTGTGTGTGTGTGTGTGTGTGTGTGTGTGTGTGTGTGTGTGCGCAAATGTGTACTTGTACATCTATCTTTGTGGGAACCAATTTGAGTTTTGGACCTTGGGAGTGAGGACATTTTGGGAAAATGACATCATTTTGCCCTCACTTCTGTGACAGAGTTACAAAGAACTGTTTGAGGCTCCAGGCTCAGTTTTAAGGTTTAGTTTACAATCTGGTTTAGCTTGGGGTCGGGATGAGGGTCATGGTCAGGCTTTTAATTTGTGATGATTAAGGTTATGGTACGGGGTTTGATAATGCATTAGGTTAATGAGTGTCCTCACAAGTGAAACAGTATAACGTGTGTGTGTGTGTGTGTGTGTGTGTGTGTGTGTGTGTGTGTGTTGAGACAGGGCTGTGTGCAGTAAGATGTCAGATGACCGCAATCATCTCATATTCTGTGTGTATCAGAGTGCGCGCTAGTTTGCGCGCTAGATGGTACGTGTGTAGGAACGTGTGTGTGTGTTGGAGGGCGTTTGCGTGCGTGCCTGTGAATGTGTGTGTGTGTTGGTGCGTGTGTGTGTGTGTTCGTGCGTGTGTGTTTGCCCATTTGTCTTGTTACTAGTTTAAGCTGCCAATGCAATCACCATGAGAAAGACTCTGGAAACGAACTCTCTAACCTTCACAACCCTGTCACCCCCCAACCCTGGCAACTCTTAGGAGCCACAGACACAGACACACACACACACACACACACACACACTCGGACACACACATTCTCATATGCCTCAGTTTGGTGTGTCCTATAAATCATCATCATCATCATAGAAGCACTCATCACCGGCATTTAATGATATAAAAGGGGCGTCATTACCGACATTTCTATAGTCTGAAGGATAGGAATTTAGCTGTTACACAACTCACATTGATATCAGGCTTACCTAGAGTGATAGAAACATGATTCACACATGTGAAGCACAGTAGAGTTGATGTTGAACCAAGCAGCAACCTCTGGGTCTGAAACATGATGGATCACTTGAGACCAGCTCCAAAACAGAGTCAATCCACGTGTAACATAACAGACATGTCTACAGCCTGGAGCAAAAACCAGTTCTGTTCTCCATAGCTACTTTGCCCTACTCAGGACTGTACTGTGTGTGTTATTTAGCCTTAGCCAGTTTGGTCGCTTGCAGCCGAGTGGGACTGAACTCACAAGACTCACTTCAGCTCCAGCCAGGCTCCACCTAATTGCCCGTCTATGGTTAGCCGGGAGTTAGGCGGAGTCACTCCCTGCCAAGATGGCGACGGCCATCACCACCCACTTTGAGCCTCATTCTGGCTCTTCAGAAACCAATGGTTGACGTCACTATGGCTCTTGTAGCAGTAATCCGGTCATTAACTACGCACCAATTTAGACTCCTGAATACAGGCCTGAAATTTCAGCACGAGCCTGAACATCGGCCTGACAGCTGACAATATTTTTATTAGCAAAAATCCTGTCAAAAGCCAATATTTCTATATCAGAACTGTCTCTCCCTTCCCATATACTTTTCTCTTTAATATACAGAATCAGTGCGGCAAGATCACATACTGCATCAGAGCAGCTGTTACACACTCTTGGTGTCTAACAGGTCCTTCCTTAGCTTTAAAGTAATACAGCAAACACACAAACCTCTCCACGACGTCTTGGCCACTCCAGCATGTGTGCTGTTCAATCTCCATCTCACTCTCACAAAGCATCTCTGGTAGCTCTGAGAAAAACCACTGGTACCGCTGGATAGAGCCCTCAAACTCCCTGGAAGAGAGAGAAGTCGGCACAGTTGAATGCTTGGGTAGTTATCAGTAACGGCAGGATCAGTGTGCCATATGCTTTTATTTGTTGCAATTTTAGACTTGTCATGTCCATTTCCCTGTGAAATCCCACTGAAAACAACACAGGGGGAGAGAAACACGCTCATAGCAGTGTTTGCAATGGCTGCATAATGAAAGTCCCAGCTTTTATCCTTCAGGAGGAATGACTCATAAAAGAATGGAGACATTGCCTTATTCAAACACCACTATACTAACAGAAAATTAAAGGTTTGCTGACTGGTTTGACCTTTGATAACTGTCGCTGGTGGGGACATCCGAGTTCGCCTAATTGATAAAATGAACTGAATAATTCTGACAGATGTGTTAAACGATTGTAGAAAAAGGTACAAATCTGCACGTTAACTTAACAAAACAGATTAAATGATTATTGAAAAAAAATAACAAGAACAGACCTTAACAGGTGACTAGATGCACCTAATTCGTCTTTGTTATTATATACAAAATACTGCTTTAATAAGAATTCAAAGTGCAATAAATGGAGACGGATTTACCTTGACAGTTTTTTCAGGCTGCGACTTTTGTCTCCTCTGGAACCTTTAAGAAGGAACGACCTGCCAGGATAAATAAACACACACAAGAAAAATATATCTTTCAATTGATTTTCTTCTGATGGGACTGAAGGTCAAATGTAAAAACAGCCTCTGTCTCTTTCCTAGAGGGAAAATTCCCGCCCCAGATATGGTGACCTCTGACAGAGGTCGTTCCAGCATGGGTCTCACCTTCGGGGTTGCTGCTGCAGATGCTGATGAGCGGAGGGACCTGCTGAGGGAGGCGATGTCACAGGTGACCTCTCTGAGGTGAGTGATGTAGCCGGGCTCACAGAGGCTGTAACATGTGAGGTGGTGGGATTTGCACTTGGCATTATGGGACCAGCTGCATGGGGTCCACACACCTTCTCTACCTGAGGAAGAGACAGTTGGCAGGTTTGTGATTGAGAAAGGCTGACGATGACCACGTGGTTGCTTCTCAGCGATCTAAAACAGCAGCCTCAAAACTATTCCAAAGTACCCCCTCATCAACTCCAAGATTTTAAACAAGGTGTTATTTGAATTATTAGTTGTAATTAATGAATCATATGACTGTGGATATTGCTCTACATATTTTGCACAAGACATGGTTATCCTTAGATTGTTCATGTCAGTGGCTGTGTGTTTTCTCCCAGTAGTTTCAGTCAAGTTTGAACTGGATATTTTATCCGTCTGTTAGTGGTTTCAACTTCTCTGCATGCTCCCTTCCTCAGCTACAGTATGTGATGTTAGAAACAGCGACTTAACAATTATTTTCATTGTCGATTAACCTGTCAGTTATTTTATTTCGATGAATGGATTAGCGATTTGGTCGGTAAAATACCAGTAAATGGCTCAAACTGTTGATCAGGGTTTACCAAAGCACAAGATGAGGTCATTAAATGTCTTTTTTTCATCGACAACCCAACGACAAGCAGTTTACTGTCGTAATGGAGTTAGGAGACCAAAAAATGTTTATATTAAACAAGCTGGAATCAGAAAGCTTTGACTTTTTTTCAAACAAAAATTAATAAAACCAATGGATCAATCTATCAACATCTGACAACTGACTGACTGATGAAGCACACAGTTTGTTTGTTTTTTTCACCGAAAAGCTGAGCTTCATAATCATCCCATGTAAACCTCGAACAAAGCAGATCACCCACTGCTGTACAAGCACAGCACCCCTGGATAAAGGCAACTAGATTCGCCAACTTGTTCCTTCTAGACATCCTATGAGCCGGTGTGCCTGGGCGATGTGGCTGAACAGTGTATCCCAATAGTGAACTTTTGTATTGTTCAATGCGGATAACTACTGATCCTTTTTGATGATCCGACCTATTTTTACTCCTTAAAAAACACCAGGTGAAAAAAGGTTTAAATGAACCTTTTCATACTGAATTTAAGCACTTTAACCAGGCACATATTTCAGAATCATGTTAACAGAAAAATGAAAAATACAGAAATTCAAACAGAAATAAAAACACACAAATAAATAAAAATACTGCCATACCAGCAAGCTGACCTGCCGCTGTTTATTCCCCATTTCCACTCCGTCAGCACTCATTTTCACACTCTGGTGTTAATGGGTTGCTCTTGAGTTTCGAGCTGGTGCGGCAGATTGTCAAACATTCATAAAAAGTACCCTGCACTTTCCGTCATTACATTTATGAGACAGAAAGCAAACAAAAGTTCACATAATAACATCCGATAAGCACATTTCAGACTTGGCTCCATTAAATCCAGAATAGAAGGTGTCATGGATCACGACACACCATGTATTACAGAGGCTGGTGTGATCAGTCCCCTCAGCATTGCTCTCACACTGTTACTGCTGTCTTAAAATCCATGACGCACTTCGACATTGTCAAAGGCTTAGGGGTCAGCCTCTGGTGATGTGTCCAGTGAATGAGACGCCTGGTCAAATATTTAATGAAGTGGTATTTTCTTATTAGCCACAATTAGCAGTGCGATTATGCTTGTGTGTGTTTGTTTACCTCTCAGGAATCTACTCTACTAAGTCCACAGTGTTCTCTCAAAGTTGGAATGCTTTCTCAAGTTCTTCCTCCAACAGTGTGTGCATGCATGTATTTGTGTGTCGTCTGTTTGTCCGGAGATTAGCCACAGAAACTTTCTCATCACTCAGAACCAAGCTGCATTCTGGGTATTGGTTGTCCCGCCAACCGCAGTCTTTGTCTGGCACTGGATCTGTATTCACGCTCACATACACACTCGCACAAACACATACACACACACAAACTGAGGGGAACCCCAGATCCTCTGAAGAATGAGGCTGTTTTTAGCCCTTCTAGGTACAAGGCTTTTGTGAGGAGATCCAACTGCCAGGCTGAAAGAGAACCCACGGCCTTCCTCACTCTGTGTCCAAAATTCAAATGACTTTATTATTGGGGCATATGAGTGAGGATGGTTTAGCAATCTGTTACCGATCCATTTTTAGTGCTGGTGTTTTAGAAGGGCACATTTGAGGGATAAAACCTTTCTTTGGTATTCAAAGCTTTCAAGGTAGACTGGTATCAATATCCAGAATCCAAGATGTAAAGTACAGACAGTATAAAGCAAACCGCTTGGGCACACCTTCCCCTCCATCCCAGCATCCACTCTGCTTACCGTGGCTGTAATGCGTGGTCCGTGCAGCTGAGCGTGCAGTATGGCGTCATTCACATGATTTCGGACCGCTAACAGAGCGAGCTCCATGCTGTTTTGGTTGCTGCTGGTTGCTAAAGTGGCAGCTAACCGCTGGAGCAACACCACCAAACTCCCCCAAGGGGCGCCCAGCTCCGACACACCCATCTAGGAAAGAGAGAATGGACGGGAAAAGAGGCGGAAATGGGCAGGGTGAAATCAGAGAAGACAGGCGATGACACACGTGGAAAGGAGAACGACATGCTTCAATGCTACGTTTAAAATGTTCACTAAAGCATTAAAATTGGCTCCGATATCTATCTTTCCCTATCTGTCTTTGGCGGAGATCATGACAAACTGCTATAATTAGCGAATCAAATGGATTGATGAACCGATGATTGAGATGACAGGCAGTTTCTGTCTCATGACACAAGTGCCAAGAGCAGATTCTTTCATAAACCGCGCCGCCTTCTGTCACAGAGAGGCTGTTCCGACTTGTCCCTCTGCCTCTCCTCGACTTCGCTGTGTGTGTTTTTCGCTCCTTTCTTTAATGAAGAGGATAAACATGATGGGAGTTGTTTTTCCATCACACTTTCTTTCCTTCCAAGAAACTCTCAAGCAGGATGAGCAGTGCCATCCTCCAGCCTTGTGCTATAAACAAGTCTCTCCACTGTGGGCGCAGTTAAAGCTGTCCAGCAAATGTCGAAGCAGCCCAGTGAGACGCACGGAGGACCCTGCCAATTCTCTTGGCAATGCTCTTGTTATTTGTCGGTCTAAGACTTAATGTGGGAATTATTTATTGATGATAAAGTGCTGTGAATGACTGATTCAGCTAAGTGAGTGATGGGAGCATGGCTACTTCTTTTTGTTACTTGTCTCTCCAACAGCAGAAGGAGGCAGAAGACTCCGAGGTTTCCCATGCATCTAAAACACTGTCGCAACACACACATACACGGCTTGGAAATAATTCTGGATGAACTTTTGCCAATTGTGAATAATACTATGGAGCATTACTGACATGATATCTGAAATGATTTACTTTTGAACTGTCCGGAGGTTTAAGGGCACGTTAATTTTAAGGGATAAAATATTCAAGGAAAAATGGAATTAGTTAGACTGGCGTTGTCATACTTTGTCTTTGATAGCTGTGTCCACCTGTCTCCCTTGTCTTTATGCTAGGCTGAGCTAACTGCCTCCTCACACTAGCTCCATACTTAATGAACAGATCCAACGTCGAGTTCTATTAGCGTCGGTGTGTACAGTGTATCTATAAGGGAAACATGCACACATGTTAAAGGTGCAATGTAAAATATGGCCGCCTGTCAATTGTTGGTATCACAACGTGGGATACAGAACCGAGCTGCCTCACCGGGATTCTGAGTCTGGGGTTGATGAGACACAGCAGGCGGGTAAGGAAGAAGGTCACTCATGGCCAGCTTGGAAAAGGAGTCAGATTATTTTCTCATCTGACTTTCTGCCCAGAGCAGAGTCTTGATTGTTGGAACAGTTAGGCAAAGGGTGAAAATTCGGGAGATGTACAGTTTTACTTTTGTTTGATAAGCACAATAGGGGTAAGAATACTTCAATATTTCACTAATGTTAGTTCACTTTTGACGTGTGCCATATCTTACATACTGCACCTTTAAAACACAGTAAAAACCAGCACTTACCAGGCATCCTCTCATAATGTTGACACACAGTCCGGTACAGGGCCGTATCAGCGTCAGCCCTCTGCAGTGGGAGCAGTACTGCATCCTCACTAGGCCACGTCCACACTCTCTGGATAACGTTGCCTTCTCAGTTGCATTCACAACCTCTCCGGCCAGTCTCAGCAGTCGGCTCAGTGCTCGGCCCGCCCCGAGTGCACGGGACAGGCTGCTCACCAGGAGGCGAGGGTGGGGTCCGAAGGGGCTGACATCCTGGCGCGTCATCCGCAGGCAGTCGTCACGATAAGCAGAGGGGGGCGAGTGGGACTGGGGCGACGTGCGGCCGAACCCGGGGTTGAGGAGGCGGCGGTAGACCAACGGGAAGAGGTCATTGTAGAACCGACGCACAGCGTGGTCCAGTGAGGAATTGGAGTCCCCAGAAAGGTGCCGTTTGATGCTACTGAACAGATGAAACACGAGGGGGCGACAGTCGGACGCCAGAGCAGAGTAAGCGCTGTCGAACAGAGTGCCAGTCAGGTTGGAGGTGAAGGACACAAGCGACTCGAAGGTCTCTGGGATGAAAGAGAAGCGAGACAAACACAGATTTTATTGTAGCATGAGCTCAAACACTCATGATAATTAGACATGATTACAACTGACGGGAACGTTAACAACATTATAAACTGTTAGGACAGTTAGCTATCAGTTAACTGTCTTCTTGCAGCAATTGCATAATTTGTGTACAACGTTTGTGCATTAGTTTGCTCGGCTAGTATGATTTTCCCTTTGATAACTAGTTTAATGAATTATTAGTTAATGAATTATTAACTATCCTCAGTCTTGTTATATTGACATGTTTACCTGTATGTTTTGTGTTCTGCTGCTGCTTTTATGTGTGTGTGTGTGTGTGTGTGTGTGTGTGTGTGTGTGTGTGTGTGTGTGTGTGTGCTGTTACATGTGAGGTAATTGTGCCTCTGATGTTGTATTTTAACCTGCAATGTGTACAAAAACTTTTTGGGTAATATGCAATTCAAAACAACTGAAGGTAGAGATTTGGACCTTTTGATTGCCCTCGATAAGATACATAACTAGAACAGCACTCAGTATAGCTCATACTTCTGCCAAGGCCCAACAGTCCCCTTTGATTAAATCAGGCCTAATCCAATATCAAACTCCACAACCCCATATCACTCGAAATTCTTAGAAACCACCCATAATTTGAGCTCATCTTATCTAGAATCTGCATCAAATTCTCCTCATACCAGCCCCCTAAATACACCTGATTTTTTTTATTTATCAAGAGCAATGCATTATTCCCTCAGAGCTTGTTGCGAAACCATTGAAAAACACCCTATCTCGCAATGTTAAAGACACTGGGAAGAAAAAAAAAATCCTGGATCCGTCCCTTTATCTGGATCGGCCCCAAAACGTAATGGGGTCTATTCTGGGCTGAGACCCATCCTCCATCCAAGTTTCACGGAAATCCGCTCTGTGGTATTTGTGTAATCCTGCTAACAAACCAACCAACAAGCAGACACAAGCGAAAACATAACCCCCTTGGCGGAGACAAAAAGTCAAGTGATCACTGAAGTCATGGGATTCATCTTCTTGGAGCCATTAATGTCTGATTCAAATTTAATGTCAGTGCATTCACAAATTGGATTACCAGATTTCTGTCTGGGCCAAATTGGTGGATGGACCAGCTGACTGACCAACATCACCATATTTGGAGCCAGGCAGCTTGTGCAGCCAAATAAAAAGATTATGAACAACTGTCTTTTGTAAAACCCATCAAGGAATGCATTGACTGTTTTATATATTGTTTAACAAAACCATCACACATAGAATATCTGATTTTTCAATTATCTAACTGATTCTGTTCACAACCACTGGATAAATATTGAAGTTTTTCAATGTTGGTAGTTACAAAGTCTAATAAATCAGTAATAGAACAAAAACACAATGCACGATTAAAACAATTCAACCTCTCATTACCAGTTAAACCATCCTAAAACCAAAAATTCACTGCGGCAAATACTGAAACCCCAGAGATGCAATGGGTGTTATAATAAATTAATACGCCTGATAAAGTAGTAGTTTAGTACAAAAAACTGGAACATCAACACAGCTACCAAAAACAATGTATAAAAAATGTATATCTCTGAGTAACCCCCTGTTCACATGTAATGTAATAAATAAACAGAACTTCACTGCATACAACACAGAGGTTGTTAGCGCGCCAGACTCTTTCTTTCTTTTTGTTTTTGTTTTTTCAGAAGAAAATACAGAAAAAGATAGTTTGGTTAGTGTCATTACATTTCCAGTCAAGTTTACAGTTTGTGTGTGCCGATGTCATTATGGACAATGAAGCTCATTGTTAAACTGTGAAATGTCCAGCCTCAAATGTGTTTGATAACCACACTTGAACGATCTTCACAAAAGATGTATATGCACATTTTCTTTACAGTAGTAGGTCTATATAAAAGTGTTCTATTTAGCAATGAGGGCATGACTGACATGTGTGTCATTCACACATGTAAGATGCGTCATTTCCATATATGTGCATATATCAGTTTCCCTTGTTACACAGTGTGTGTCTCACTAACCTTGGACTGACTTTATCCCGCTGCATACGAGCCAAAATAGCACGCAACTTAATTCATCCCTGAGCTCGTTCTCACTGGCCTGTTATCTTTAGTCAGGTGATAATGAGAGGCCCAATCTCAGGATCCACTGTGTTTCCTACGTCCGACACGGTCTAATAAAGTGGACAGCAGCCTTAACAGAGGCTGTGTGCCCGTGGTGTGTAACTGTGTGTGTGTGTGTGTGTGTGTGTGTGTGTGTGTGTGTGTCTGTGTGTCTGTGCGCGCGTGTACGTGTGTGTCTATGTTTGAAACTTGCCAAGTAAAAAGGGTGATGTCAATCTGATGGCATCCTGACACACACACACAGACACACACACACAGACACAAACTGGATGAAAAGAGAGAGGGAAATCTATTCAACTGTGACTTTCACTCAGTCATTCAACCCGTCAGCACACAAGTTCGTGTGTGTGTGTGTGTGCGTGCGTGTGTGTTTCAACGGCTTTGTATTTCACTATCACAGCCTGACTCTCCAAGTGTCAATCTATTCAATAACTCACAAATCGATTAAATAAAGAAATCATTACAGCTGTCCGGGAGAGTTGTCACAACAGCGACACTGTACAGTTTTGTACATTCGTACTCATTTTCCGGCAAACGGATGAAATCTAATGAGGTGACATTGATGGTGGTCGGGGGACGAGGCGGTGGAGCAGCAGAGGCATGACTCACTACAGTACCGAGTGATAACGTCTCACTTTTATGTGTTTGCATACCCCCGTCCTGGCAATGGCAACACAAATACAGATGGCATCAAGTGACACGGCACAGTCGACTCCGGGGTCATGTGATTAGCTCTTTACCCTCTCTGATTGGATGACAGCTGTGCCACGGTGGAGAGGGCACAAGGGTCTCACAGTGCCAGGAGAAAACACACGCAAGCATGCAGACGCATGTGCGTGCGCTCGCACACCCGCACACACACACACACACACACTAAAGTAATCCACAGGGTGTAAATAGAGCCTGGCTACAAGCGCTCTGGGCATGTCTCAGTTTCTCTAGTGGGTTTTAATCACTGAGCTTTGGAGAGGGGCTCCGCTGAGACTCAGCTCAGCTGTTGACCACTGCTGTCGTGCAAAATTAATTTCATTCATTAAAGGATTGGTTCACCCAAAGCACAAACTAGAATTATTATCACATCCCCCTTCTCTTAGACTCTGGTTAGAAAAACGACAGCAATTGTACTGTATGGACAAATAACCAACCCACAGTTGACATACATGATAAGTGCATAATTATTCCTGATCCTAGAAATGTATTGGGCTCTTCTACCCTGCACTTTATCACATGCTGAAAAGCCATCAATTTATCTTCCAGTGAGATCATCTATAAACACATGAATGTAAGAATTGAAGTTTTTTATTATTTCCTCTGGGTGAGCTCCAAATGCTTTTACGTGACACTATGGTCACCTTGCTGCACCAAAAGAACTTTTTCTTTTCTACGAGCTCTGGAGCA
Source organism: Acanthopagrus latus (assembly GCF_904848185.1). NCBI lineage: Eukaryota > Metazoa > Chordata > Actinopteri > Spariformes > Sparidae > Acanthopagrus > Acanthopagrus latus. The sequence continues at coordinate 24,599,744 of NC_051049.1, forward strand.
GCACAATGGAGCCGCCACTTGCCGTATTTTCCGAGAGTGACGTCTATCACAAAACTTAAGCATGTAAGATCTGCAGCGGTTGATATTTCCTGGGTTTATGAAAAAACTATTTTCCTGTGATCTGGGTGAAGTGAAGGCATCAAATTCCAACTTATCTCCCATCACTTGCTGCAGTGTTCTCCTCACTCAGCCCCTGTGTGTTGGTGTTTTGCATTAATTTTACCCATGGATGGTTTAGCCTTCCACTGGGCATAAATAGCAGCTGAAACCGAGCCTGGGTGCATTCAGATGTAGCGGGAGAGGAGAGGAGTGAGAGATAGAGAGGCATGAGAAGAAGAAAACAGAGAGGTGCATGTTTGCCGTGTCTGTCTGCTGGGTTTCATCAGCTCTACCCCTCTCATAATCTCTGCACACACATTCATGCACGCCAACACACTCACACACACACACACACACACACACACACACACACACGCTCACACAGACTGGTGAATAGCGTTGAGAGACAAGTGGACAAGCAGAGTATTCTTCCTCCTATTCAGAGCAGCCCGTTAGAGACCGGCTGTTGCCCACGGCAACAACACTTTGCTGCGGATACGTACTGAATGTAAACATTCTCCGTCCCTCGCGCTCTCATTGGTCAAGAACAAAACCTGATTATCGCAGCGACAGAGACAGACAGACAGAGAAAGAGAGCAGAGAGTTGTAACAAAGTTTTCCGCTGCTCCCTCTGAGAGTTTGCTCTCTCAAAGACTCAATCGAACATCAGTTGTTTGTTTGGCTAGCCACTGTGGCGCCTCACAAAATAAACTGGCCTCACACCACCACCCTGACACAAACTAGCTATTTCATGATGAACACACAAAGTGAGAATGACGGGGGGCTACAGGCACTTGACAGAACCGTTAAAACGACAGAATTACCACTGGTATTAATGTCAATTTGATTTACGCCCTTCAGTCACCTACAGCCATTGTTAGCGCTTGCTAACTGTAATAAATTCATACGGAAACGCTTCTACGCAGCATAGCTAAAACGGAACAATGCTGTTTAAATAAGGGCCACAACCAAAATTTATTTTAACTATTTAGCATTAGATTTGAACTAGCTGAATGTTAATATTCTATTGTCTAGTCTACACCCCTTTGTTACTCTCCCCCTCACCTTGGTAGGCCTTGGTGTGCCCAGCGATCAGGTACTTGAGTTCAAAGCTATAGGATCGCATCTTCTGCTGCGTCTCGCTGCGAACAGCCGCCATGTAGCTGTCCTCCATCTTAGCGGTGCAGCAGCTGGGCCCAGGGTGGACACACACTCGGAGGGACTCATCTAAAAGACAGAGGCAGCAGAAAAAAAGCTTCAGGCCTCGACATACTCACTGAAGATCCAGTGATATCTTTAGTCACGACAGCAGAAGGAAGGGATTATTTTATTAGGTCCGCACAGCTTTAATCTGACCTTGGATAAAAAAGTTAGAGGCATACTCAGCAAGTTCCTCGTGATTTAAAGAGGAAATGACATATTGTAGCTGATAAGCCTTCAATATGTTTCTATAATAAATGCTATTTTTTGTTTGCTCGTGTTTTAATTGTCTTTTAAATGCATCTTTTTAATCTGTAACTATTCATTTGCTTAATTTCATATTGTTTAAATGTAAATGATTTATTTGAATGTATTTTTCTGTCTCTGTAAAGCAGTTTGAACTGCCTTGTTTCTGAATGTGCTAAACAAACTTTTCATGCCTTGCCCTTTAGCCATAAGTTATCACTAAATGTCTAACCAATGACAATGCAGCATGTTAACTAGAAAAGGCAATTTCTGAATAAATTGCAGTTTGATGCTTAAAAGCTTACGCAAAACAGTATTACTGGCTTGTAAGTTGAATATTTCCAAAAATGTATGAAAGATATCGCATATTTGAACATTTGTTGAGAAGCTGACGCAGTGTTTCCCACACAAAGACTTTACCTGGGCAGGCCCGGGTATGTTAGAAGAGGAGAGGCCATGTACCATTGATTAACTAGTTGACCAATTTCCATGCCACTCTACACCTCCAGTCTACTGACAATCAAACCATGGAGGCAAACCTTTACAGTGATCCTGATAAAGTCGTTTTAGACTCTCGTTCTCAAATCATCAAACACCAACGCTTCAATTTAGTGGCTCAGCTCCGATATAACCAAACTGTCTCACTACCACCACCGGCCAAAGGCACAGGGTCATTCTGCGGGAAAACACTGCTGACGCTAAACTTAATTGCTGGCTTTGATTTATTAGAAGTAGCAGCTGAGGAATTTTGAATAGATTTAAAACTGGGACCGCACAAAAATAAATTTACAATGAGCCTGTTGGGACCTGACATGATGACACGCACAGTGGGCAACACTTCAACACTTACACCAAACTGTGTGTGGATCTGTGTGTGTGCGTGTGTGTGCGCAGCAGTCTGACTTTGGTCGACTGCTGTAAGCCAAGCTGTCAAGTAGCAGACTGAGATCAAGGGGGAGAGAGAGATGAGAGGAATGGTTCATTCAGCTATGTCTGATCTGACACACGCTAGCACACGCTCACACACACACACCAGCACATGCTCACACACATGCACATACGCACACAGCAAACCTGAGTCAAAACTTGAACTCTCCATATTAGCACTGGCTGACCGTGTTAACATTAATGAGATAGTTAGTATTTATTGGAAATCCTATGGCGCATTCCTCATTTGTAAGTGGGACAGCAGCTCGTTCGGGAGACGGACTGAGACCTGCACTGTTTGTGATGAGACTGAAAGTCTGGAAACAACCACTCCGGTACTAAATCAGTCGGCATGATTCAGAAACCTGTGAAGCTTCTGTTCTTGTCTCAAATAATTCATTAAACTAGTTTGATAAGAATCTTAGCACAAAGTCCACATACTGGACATATTCCACGCCTTTCAGCTGCGTCACATAGCCTCCATCAACAGATGGAGTTTGCTCAGTTACCATAGAGATGATTCCTTTGTTATCACATGATATATGTCTGGATTTCATGCGATAACAGTTGGTTGTACAATATATGGGGGGAGACTGTAATCCTTGTCTCTGTGCCAGCCTGTATGCTCCAGAAAATCTCAAACGAGTGAACGCTGTGTTTGAAATGACTTTATGAAAGGACAATATTGAAAATCTCAAGCTTAATTATTCATTAGTTTATTTCAGCGGGTAGTCTTCAGAGCAACTGCCCGTGTGACTTTTTTAAGTTTGCATAATGTATATATATTTTCTTCCACTTGTCCTGGGTTGAGTTGTGGTTGCAGGATGCTAAGAATCGTATTCCAGACTTCCCTCTCCCAAGAAATGCTTACCAGCTCAGCCTGGGGGATCCCACGGCATCCCAGGCTAGGTGAAATATGTAATTCCACCAGTAAGTTCTGTGACTGTCCTGGGATCTCATCCCAGTTGGTGCCAGAAAACCTCCAACGGGAGGCACCCAGGAGGCATCCTAACAAGATGCCCAAACCACCTTAGCTGGCTCTTTGTAACACACAGCAGCAGCTCTACTCTACACTCCCTCTAGATATCCAAGCTCCTCTCTCTATCACTAAGTCTGAGCCCTTCCACCCTATAGAGGACACTGATTTTCGGTGTGTGTTCGGTGTTCATCGGTGGAGGCTAGAATCTAAATGGAGTGGTAAATCAGCTTTCATCTCAGCTCCCTTTACACAACAAAGGCAAACGCTTGCAATATTGCGACACTCCAATTTTTAAGATACTTCACTCCTTCGCCTGGGTCAGGAACTCAGAGAAACGCCGCCTCAATGTGGTGGAGAGGTCTGTGTCCCCCTGTGATCCTGACAGTTGTGTAAGCTCCTAACTGAAAATCCCATAACTTAACCTACTCTATGGTGGCAGCTAGAAACCTGAAAGGACACAGACACAGAGTTTAATTTGTCCATTCTGGGCTACTGTAGAAACATGGCAGTGGAACATGGCTGACTCTGTAAATATGAAAGGCTCATTTTAAGGTAACAAAAACACAACACTCCTTACCCTCAGGTGATTATATGCTTATAAAAAAGAAAATATCCATATAATGTTCCATCTCTGTCAATAGAGGCCCTTAAATCCTACTCTCTGGTCGTTTAAAATGACATTTCTCTCAAACTAATTCATCCATGGCTACACCAGATCAGGAGGCTGTGGTAAACATCTATAAATAGCAGACACGTCAGTCTGATGAAAAGATCTCCACCATATATTGTTAAATCAAGCTCTACGTTCAGTCAGGAAGACTTTTCTTTTGCATGCTCAGGCCTTTATTTAATCTCTCGTACCATCCTGTCAGTCAGTCCTCTCATGCGTGCTCACTTATGATTTCCTGCCTTCATTATCTGAAGCTGTCAACTGACACCAGCTGCTCACATCAACAGGTCACATCTATCCAACAGCACAGAGACACACCTACATTTTTTTTTTTTTACTTCATTCACCCGTCTTGTCTAATTGAAACGAGCTGTCAACAACCGCAGGCTCGCCGCACACTATTTGTTCCTGCAGCAACGGTAGGATTGTGGGAAAACTGTGGCGTCTTATGTCTAATTTGGCTTACATAAGCTATAACCACGTACAGTCTAAACAACAGGCAGACAATTAGTCCCCACAGGAAGCTGAAAAATGTCTGCTTTATCTATGTGAGTGCTGTCTACTGATACAGAGATCAGATGGGCATGGATTTCCTTGTGTCTGCTGATTACAGCTTGACGATTAACATCCAAGTCTTATTTTAATGAACTGCATACGTGTGACAAAGAGACAGTTTATGATATGTCAGGATTATAAGAATATAAAGCTTGGATCAACCTTTGTGTGGTTTGCTTTTGGGTGCAGTTAACATTAAAACATTTTTAAATGATGATGTACTTAGAGCAATTTATTACTGGCCACACTGTGTGAGCGGAGCCAGAAAGAAATCTCACATTTACATTTAGAAAACAGCATCTTTAACACCACCTCGTTATAGCCTCAGTGAGCCTTTGAGAGCTCTTTGTAAGTGCTCCAGACTATAAAGGGTAGTTTCCAACAGAAATAGCTTCTCTCTCTGGGAAGTGTTGGCCGCACAGTGACGACCCATTATATTTGGAATATGGTCCTGCATTTCTAAAGCTACGGGTTTTAATCCTGCGAGGGGCTGCGAGATAAAGCTATGTGTGAAGTACCAACAACCTCATAGCAGGAGAGATGTTCAGTTAGATTCTGAAATATTTACAAAACAGGAAGGTTGTCTAGTGCTGCCCGACTATAACAAGTTAATCTCGAAGTGTGCGAGCAAGTTTACACTGATTCTTTTTTTTATCTATAAAGATCTTAATGTTACTTTAGTGTACAGTGGTTAGCAGTCAGGAATATTTGGGAGAAGTACTTCTGAACAGGCTCTTCAGTTATAAAACACACACAATTATGAGCTAAATGACAAAGCATCAAATGTAAAAGTCATTTTTGTAGGAGAAAAGCCTCAACAGTGTTAAATTATGATAAATCTGTAAGATATATATATTAACCACTACATGTATCAAACATGTAGCTTGTTTTTTTATTGCTGATTTATTATTAGTATGCAAGCAACATTTGGATGTTTTGGGAATGGTCTATGAGATCTGCTAATTTTGACTGCTTTTTACACAGCTTGGTAGTTTTATTTTCTCACAATGCATTTTAATCATGTGTTGTTGTTGTTGTTTTTTTTTTTTTTTTTTTACAACTCAAACTGTAGGAAAACTTTAGGACGTTGGGACATTTTAGTATTTCACTTGATTATTCATTCTCCGACATATCTGAGTTTTTATTCTGCGTTTTTTGAATATTTCTGACACGTTTCATTTGACTTTTGTTCCATATCCAACCACATGCATACAGTATACACATGCACCCGCATCCCAAATATCCCCAGCTCATTTTGAATAGTGTAAACTTTAAGTGGAATAATAATGTGCATCATTTGCCTGGAAATGTAGTGGGGTAAAAGTAAAAAGGAGCGCAAAATAGAAAAAGTGAGAGTTGTGGAAAGTTAAGCTCTGGCACGACATACTAAAACAAAGTTACAGTTATATTCCAGCTCTGTGTATTTCTCGCTCCTGTTCAAGTCTCCTACTGACTCTAGCTGAGTTCAGTCAGGAGGATTAATCTGCTCAGGCCTTTATTCAATCTCTCATACCATCCTGTCATTCACTCCTCTCAGGCATGCTCCCTCATAATTCCCTGCCTCCTATGCAGAGTCTCTGCAGTGACATTTTCCAGCGGGGGCTGACTGACCTGCTCCCGGCCTGTCTGGCACCAGCTCCACCGGGCCTATCTGGCGCATCATGTAGGCTGTCTTCACCTCATGACAGCTGTCCACATCGGCTGATCCGCAGCCGCTCTCCGGCAGGAAAACACAGTAAAACAAGATCAGCCAAAACAAGTCCACGTTTCGTAAGGCTGCGCGGAACATCGCGACATGTCAGTCGGGAGATAGAGAGTCTGGGCGGTCAGTGTGAAATCCTCCTGAGGGTCCCGGCGGCGGCTGCTGAGTGTGAGGCTGGACAAACTTCATGTGCGGCCACTCAAGTGTGCGTGGAGCCCGCCGTCACACCGAGCGCCCTCCTCCCGCCTCCCTCCCTCCCTCACTTCACCTCAATTACTTAATTGACATGTGCGCTCAAAATGTCCAGAATATGTGGAACACCACATGCCTCTGCTACAGGCTGCAGCAGCTGCTGCAATGTTAATAAACTCCGGACAGTTAAAATAACAACACAGTAAGAGCAGCTCACAACAATTATGAGGAATACCTGCAATGTAATTTTATAATTCCCTGTGTTATGTGACCACGAGTCTGTTAACTTTTTTTTAATGATATTAGCTCTCACAAATACATATTTTACAACTGCTGCTTGTACAGATAAGGTCCATTAAACTTGACTGACTGCTGAGTGAGGTGGAATGACTTTGTATAAGTGGGAGGTGGGCGCCGCCTGCTGGTCCCTCTGAGTCACAGCAGTGTCAATTTGACAGCTCCATACAACACAACGTTAATGTACAGACTCCTCACACCATTATTGTATGGACTTTTTGGAATTATCTCTATTTATTTCATCCTCTGTCCCAGGAGAGCATCTCAGTGTGTGTTTTGTTCCAAAGATAGATCCACCTTGATGATGGAATCCACCAAGAGGATGAGTAAAGTTTTCACAATGTTGTGTTTTCTGTCAGTTTTCCTTTTGCTTTCTGCACCACAGCTCTGTGTGTCTGTGCGCTCATGTATGCTCACAGACGTACATTAACATTTGAAATGTCTCTGCCGCTGTCCAGGTGACAAAGAAGCTCTGAGGGCTCTGAGGGCCTGTTCCACATGGCAGCTGGATGGATGAGGCGGTGCTGACTCGCCTGGGTACCTCCACCCTAGCTGATCTATGTGGACCCTGACTGCTTAAGGTAGGAGAATGAAGTCAGTGAAAATGTAGAGGTAGTATTTCTTTGAACTCTTTACTGAACTTCATAGACTGATACAGCACTCAACTCTCAGCTCTGCTCAGAGGACTAATACAGATAACAGGACATGGGAAAAAGGCTGTGTCTGACTTGTAAGTATAAAGACGAAGGATTTTACATTTATAAGAATACATATAATCCCCCCCCCCCCCCCCCCGCCCCTTTTCGTACTGTAATGGACTATTCCAAGAGTCATCATGACCGTGAAAAGACGAAAGACAGCAACCAGGAAGTGAAGTGCTGCGGTTTGTTTACGAAAGAGGCGTGCAGTCCGAGTTCTGGTAAAATGAGCCAAGCGGGATCTAAAAAGAGGAAAAAGTGGGAAGAAACTAAAAAAGAAAAAATGCCACACTACCAAAGTTAACACGTTCTTTTTTTTGTTGTTTGGTTTTTTTTACCATGCCACCACCGGCTGATACAAATAATGATGTTAATGTTGAGGAACAAGCCGTTGCAGACCCAGAGCCTCAGGAGCTAGACCCATGTTGTGGCAAAAATGAGGAGCTACAATCCGCTGTCTGCTGTTCCCGAGTCTGATAGTGCAGACAGCTCAGTAGAGTTGGTGGAGGAGACGAAGATGTGGTGGTGAGTTGGTCAAAAAGCCCCCCTTCTTCTGACCACCAAAGTGATGTTGACCTACTGCAAGACGACCCAGCACTGTGGCCAGAAGTTCTCAATGACACTGAGAGAGAGTTCAGTTCAGATAGCGACAGACTTTCCTAAAAATCAAGACGGTCTGCGATTCACATGCTGTAATTACTACATGCTGATGAAAAACAGGGAGAAGATTAACAGGTCCTGGGTAACACACACACACACACACACAAACGCACACAAGATAGCTAGAAGAGCCAGATTTCCAAAAGTACTAGAACGGCCGTAAACGGTCATTTTGACCGCTAGATATTAAACTCTATAATCTCTCATGTAAATACCCAGCTGCGTGATGAATGCATTCATTGTGATATATGTGATTTTTTTTTTTAAAGCAAAATAATAAGAAAATGTATTTGATTATGAAAACATTTTATTTTAATACTAATATATAATAAAATAGATAATAATAATCGAAAAAGCTGGGAATGAGCTGATCTAAAACAAAAACAAACAAAGAGCTGTTGTGATCCCTGGTCACAGTCTACAGATTACCTCCGCTCTCCTCGCACAGTTACCACACACGGGCTTGTGGCATTTCAAGTGTTGGACGTTTGGTTCTGTTTGCAGCTCTTTCGGACCGGCACTGCCTCCGTGTCTGCTGCAGCTGCAGTGGTTGCCTCTGCTGCTGCCCACCTTGTGCCAACTGCTGCGGCCCCTTTCCCCTCCATGTATTCAGCCCTCAGCTCCTCTGCCAGCTGCTGCAGGACTTTCCTCCGAGCTCTCCTGCCGCTGCTGCTGCTGCTTGAATACGATGCGGGCATTGATCCCAGCCTGGTCGAGGATGTTATAGAAGACTGCCACTGGCCATCTTTCCGCCTTTGACAGAGTATGGCCTCGCCATCTGGTCCGGGACGTCCTTGCCATACTTGGTGTTGTTGTAGTATATAATACAACTATATAATAATAATACAATAATTAACTTCACACAGTTAGAGACAAGAGAGACAATGAAAGCAGCAAACCCCGCAAAATGATGTGCGGTCAATATGACTGTTTATGGCCGAAATGGGTGAAACTTGTATTTTCTTTTTCTTTTGTGTAATTTATATTTAAAAAAAAAAAACTATTCTAAATTAAAATACAGACACTTTCAGGAAAAGTCATGTAACAGCAAACCTCAGCAATTTCATGAGCTCAGCATTTCTGACTTCGGAGTCATCCTGATAAAAACATGGTTCAGTTTGGGAGAATAAGATTCAAGTTGGAATAAACGTGATTTGCTTTTCTTAGAAGTCTCGACATAGGCAACTTTGTCATCGAATCACACACACACGCACACACACACACACACACACACACACACACAAACACACACACACACACACACACACACACACACACACACACAAAAGAAACCGCTTGGTTATTGAAGAAAACAATTTCTTAGGCAGCACATTTGAACACTTATTTATTGGTCAAAACAACTTTCCAAAGCATTGCATACTGTGTATTCTACAAGCTGGCAGCCTGTGTGTGCTTTCACAAATGTCCCTTGATCATAATGAAGCCTTAAAATAAGCTAAACAAAGTAGTCTGGCATTTTTTTCCCATTCTGACTACAAAGAAAAGCATCAACCACATTTTAAAAGATGTCACAGAGATTTGGCATCATAAGTACATCACATCTCTACACTGATGAGGACTGTGGGTTGTCGAAGAGCATCAAAAAGTTGGGGGCCAATTATGTACGTGCCTTTTGCTTTATAATGTGCAGAGGCATAGATCTGATCGACGTGTCTATTGTTGTTGTTGTATCTCACCAAAACTCTGTCCATGTTACTTCTAGGGTTGCTGTGGTTGTAGTACTGTCTGACTTCATATGGCAGGTCCTTCGCATGAGGAGCGTTGAGGTTTCCAATGGTGTAGTATCTGTATTGCCTCTTGTCCTTTATCACTGGAAGCAGACGTCTTGGCCCCCGGTTCATAAACTCGTGAAATCCATCCACCCCTTGAGTGGGATCACACAGAGCCACCATGTTGTTGTCAAGGCAGTTCTGAACGTACCACACCAGCAACTTCAGACCATGGCGAGGCGGCGGTTGTCCGAACCCGCTTTCCTGCAGCTCTTGTTTTGAATTAAGGGTTTTCAGAGCCAAGGTCAGAACGACCGATAACGCCAACACGGAAAGAAACAAGAACTGCGTCTGTCTGCCGTGTCCCATGTTGAGGTTATCTATGAAAAAAAGACCCATCACATTATCTTTAACAATATCCTGAAACTTTACAGAGTTTAACTACAGGGAACACATAGCAGTTGTTTCCTTTTTCATCTTACCTCACGGTTGGTAGTAACAGCAAATATGTCTGTGTCAGCTGTCTCCAAATGTGCCTTTAGCCTGAGTCTTCACTTCTGGTGTAGATTATAATCTGTGGTCGACTTCTGTTTCTTGTGAGGTTCTGATGAATGCAGCACTCGCTCTCTTTCTCACTCTCTGTTTGCGATAAAAGAGGAAGTGCTGTGGTTGCTGCACAACTTGGTTTAAATTTAGTCAAGTTCAGCCGTAGCTTGAAAGAACCACATAGGGGCCTATTGCATGTAATATTGACAGCTGCAAAGTAGAACTATCAAACTGCATCGTGTAAAGACTTTTTAATTCTGTATGCCGTTATCAACTGGCATTGTGACAGCAGGGAAAGGAAGAATTATTTCGATTTAAATAGGGTTAAAATTGTACTACTGCTGTAGGTAGTAAAAAAACAAAACCGAACAATATACCTCAAGCATAGTAACAGCTAAGGAACTGCACCCAATTATGTCCTCACACCTAAATGTCATGGCAGTTTTATTCACTGGCATTGTCTCTTCTTAACCCTCTATGGGAGGCATAATAATACCACTTGGGAAAAATGTTTGGAGTGTGTTTTTTTCATTAACCAGAAAAAAACATGATCTAAAGTAAATATTTTTGGGGTACTTTAGGTGTGCGTTGGCTTAACGGGCAACAGTGTACCATAATGGTGAGTAAGAAAGAAAAGGGGGAGGGACTTTTTTAACAAAAGTTATTATTAACACACTCTTCATGATATTGTATGTCTGAGTGAAACACGTTGCGCTGATCCTTGTGACAAAGTCTGCAAAAAGATATTCAGGATGGCCTGCAGAGAGTTATGTTATTAACCTACATTGCTACAATATCCGGCTTTCTGGATGTTACAACTTTTATGGTCACAACTTATGGTCAAAGTTTTGTAAGTTCATGTTGCCACAGCATTGTGTGCACATACTATGGTTACCTGAGACAAAGTGCAACATTCGCATTCATTTGCTACAGTCCTTTCAACCTGCTGCTGTCTGGCAAAAGATACACAGGTACCACCAGACTACAGAGCAGCTTCATTCCTCAGGCTGCGAGACTCCTGAACTCATCGGAAGAACTCCATCTAAAAATGTCTTGTGCAGCATAAAGTGAATACAACTTGCACGTTTTTCATTCAATCCTGTGTGACAATTGAGTCATCATCATCAGTCATTTTCTCTTCGTTTGAGAACAGCTACAGAACTGTCAGTGCAGCGAGGCCTTTCCTCCAAACAAAACCTCTTTAATGGATTTCTTTGAGTTTTAAGCTGCATCCCACTTTAAGAGCTGTGTCATCGACACAGCCTATCATGGTGTAGCCTTAAAGGACCAAAGGCTGAGATGTCATTGCATAATCCTGCTCTGCTCCCCCACAGAGACTGTGCATGATATTCATAGTGGGACATTAGAACCTGATGCAAAGTTGGCTTTTAAAGGGAAGTGAAAGAGGCACCTGGCTGTGGAGTGGAGACATGAAGGGGAATCACATGTTCTAATGAAAGACTTCCAATATAGACAGTGACATGATAAACACACAACTGCAAAGATAAAAAACAAAACAAAACAAAACAAAACAGTGACAGCTAAATCACGAGTGATTACTAAAGGCACTAAAGGAGTCTATTAAGTTGGGTTTGTAAACTTTTAACAAACATTTCTTGTAAAGGTTGTGCCGTAAAGCCCAGGACTCGTTTTCTCTGTGCATGCTTTTATTTGGAAGTTTGTGTTTGTTTTTTTATATCGATACTTACGGTTTTATTTTGATGACATAACGATATCTGAAACCTAAGACAATATATAGTCCCATGTCTCAATAACGATATATCTTTATATTGCAAAGCTCTACTCTGGGCATTAGTATTTTTTTAAAAAAACAAAGAAAAAATGTTTATTTTATTTATGTTTTATTGATAGAATTTGTGACAGTTGAAGTTGTTTAAAATGCACATCTCTGACCTTGTCTGTGTTATTGCCTCTGTTGGGGAAACACTTAGTTTTGATTTAAAAGGTGTCCTTTGTGGGTTAAAGTCCCAAGGCGGGTGCTGTTGAACTATAATAAGCTCTTCTAGCCTGGTAACATTTTTTCATAAGCTACTTGTCTTGTTTCATTTTAGCTGAAAGTCAAAATCCCCCTGCACTGATTGGAGTAGATTCAGATCACCTGCTGGCTGGGTGTGGGGACTGACAGCAGGCGGAGCATTCCCTTCACAGCCAATCATTGGTGTGACAATGATTTGAGAAGACCTAAAAGAGGTGATGAACAGCATACAGCCTGTCATTCTAAATCCTTACTAGGCATACTGCATATTGCAACTTCACAGCTTGTCAGTAGTCATGGTGAGATGAAGCTTTCCATCCAATCAGGTCACTCAGTGGCCGAAGCTTCCTGGTGCTTCATTTGCTCTACTGTGCCATCAAGTGGACAATACTTGCAAAACAGGCAGGGTGATTATAATGACACCATGGCTTTGGTGTGTGAGGCTTTGAATTGAATTGTGCTTAAATGATGATGAAAATAAACAAGTAACATACTGATTAATATAGTGTTGGATTTTCTGATGGTTAGTCTGATGGCAGGGACAGAGGGGAAAGTTGAAACAAGGTGGGGAGAGGGTTGTGATGTGAATGTGCTTGTTACTAGGGACAAAATGTAACCCATACAATGGGGATATTTTATATTTTTCATTTAAAAACAACTTCTCCACTGTGCTGGGCTTCAGGGAGTCTCTTTTTTTGGACAGGATTTCACCTGCTTTTGAAAATACCCTTTCACAGGGCACAGATGAAGCTGGAGTACAGAGAAACGCCACAGCAAGCTTATACAAGTTTGGATAAACTTGTTTTTGTCTTTCCCAGTATTCAAGTTGTGGATTCACCGAGGTACTTTTGGAACTCCACTGTTGCATCCGCAGTGACATTTGAGGTCTTTGCAACGTGCACAGCTTCTCCTTTAGTTGCCTCCTCAGACTCTCAGCCATTACTGTGCCCTCTGGAGTTTGGCCAGTTCCCACGTCCTCCTCCAGTGCGTAGCGTAGCATTGATAACAGGGGAATGACTTTTGATCCCAAGACTCTCTTCTCTTCTGTGGCATCACTGAAGGGGGACAGCACCTTCAGAGATTCTGCTATTATGTCATACTGTTCTGTTGTGAGTGGGGCAATGTCAGTATGTAAGCCTGCCGAAGCTTGTCCTACAGGTGAACCTATGTGCCACACAAATTGTGTGATGCAAACGGAGCTGCTTGGCACAAGCACCCATATTTGCTGCACAAGGCAAGTGACTTTCTGTGCAATCCCCACGCTGATAAAAGTGCTGTTTTTACCTTAGCCAAATTCTCTGCAGTATGGGCCTCAGGGAAACGCAGCAGCCATAAAGATTGCAAAGAGGTCCTTGCATCTATGAAATGGTATGTCATAGCCAGATCATCATCAGTGTTGATTGAGGTCCACATATCTGAAGTCAAGCTAACTGCAGATGCCTTTGACACAAGGACTTTGGCTTTCTCCTTGGACTCCCTATACATGTCCTCCACCATAGCTTCCATTGCTTAAAGAAAAGAAGAGAACACTATTGGAATGGCAAATATGGGGAAATCGGGAAAAATGCTTCATGTGCTCATTTATGCACCTGCTTTGTGGGGAGAACATAGGGAGGGTCAAAGCTCTCACAAGCTTTCTGAAGCCTTTGTCCTCCACAATAGTGAAGGGCTGGGAATCCTTGATAACCATCCTGTTTAAGACCTCATCCACATCAGTTTTCTCTCCTGATGACAAAAGAATAAATTAAAAATAACAAATTTTAAAGTAAAATAAAAATGCAGTATTCAATTACAGATGTCATTAACTGGTCACATTTAGAATATAAATTAATGCTGTAATTGTATGTTTGTATGCTTTCTTATCATTGCATCCCCAAATGGCTTACCTGACCTTGGTCCACCTTGGTTGGATTTCATGCAGGGCTCTATTACACAGCACAGATGATGTGTTACTGTTGTATCCAAGTTCTTTTGAACACAGACGCTTCACCTTTTAAAATACCAGAAATTAGAAGAAATAAATTAGAACGAGGGATACGCTGTGATGGCACATTTATATTATGCTAGCAATTATGTGCAAACCTTACGAGAGATCAGCTCAAAATGTTCCCAGACAGGGAAAATCTCCTCTTTATGGCTGGTTCCATCAGAAAGTCAAAAGACGCTCAAATAGATCTTAAACAAAATCTCCATATATTTTGAATGGCACACCAAACCACAAACCATTTCCTGAATCTTCTTCAGAGCCCTCAACGCTGATGGCATGGGTCAGCTGGTGCAACAGTCTCCCTCCTTCCACAAAAGACCAGGACAGCTGCTAAAGCGAGGAAAGTTTTTGAGTCAACATCGAGCCCACATTGAGTTATAAGTGAAGGAAAAACACAGTGAAGTGTACATCTACTTAAAACAAAGAATACAGACAAATTGTAAATATAAAAGAACTGAAAAATAGCACAAGAAATGGTAAAGGTCTTTCATCTAAGTCTTCATTTTCAGGCTTACAGGGGCATCTACAGACCTGTCTCCAGTGTACATCCCTTGACAGTACATACAGTGAATGTACCCTCTTGCTTTGGTCGTCTCTTCACTTTGACTGGTCCTGTTCCACTCTGCAAAACGTAAGCATTGTGTTTAAAATTTCTCTTATTCCTCATTTGCTCTAATATCTTGCACTCTTGTTAGTCCTTGGGGAAAGAAAACAGATGTACACTCAGCATGGGTCTTGCTGTGTATTTTCAAGTGGTGGAAAATTTTGCTTTGTGGCTTGTCACTAACGTAACAGAATTTATTTATTGATTTATTTATTTTAACTCAGTAAGTTTTGTTAAGTCTTGATTTTGAAGGAAACTCAAGAAAGCTCTGGATTGTCCTTGTAGTGTTATTTACATTGTTCTCAAAATAATCAAAAGATTCATGACAGTACAGTTGTTACTATACTGCATCATGTCAAGTGTACGAACTGTGAGGTATTCCCTCTCTGAAGGAAACTGAAGGCATGTGAAGTAGCTGTGCGTAGACACAAACAATACATACATTCTCAAGAATGTATTCAAACATGCAAAACAAGGAATAATTACAGAACAATAAATACAATCTTTTACTTTTCCTGTGTGTCAAAAGGAAAACTGAATGTGCCAGCATGTTATTACAGGTTAGTCCCCTTATACTGTCCATGTGGATCAGGGTGATGGTCACATATCTTCCAAACACAGCAACGGTATATAACATCTCTCTGACCTGCCCCAGTGCCCCATGTTGCCACACAACAAACTGTCTGTATGCTGTGTGGTGAAATTGTCTGTTGGGGAGAGCAACAGACAGTTTCACCATGCAGCATACAGACAGTTTGTTTTTGGGTCTGGAAGATTAGTCACAGCACAAATGTCTTTCCAAATCCAGCACTTGATGTGATTAAGTTAGTCCTTGAATTTTGGAATGTCAAGCAATAGATGAGCAATATTATTTGTTGTTTTGGTTGATGTGCTGTAATGTTGGCCTACCCAAAAGGATAAAGTGGTTTCCAGTCTTCAATCTGCAAGCTAATGTGGTAGAGACAATAGTGATTTCAGTATTAAGTGTCCACATTAAAAAGATTGTAAAGACAATGTATCTTTCAAGAATAGCAAAACCCACCTTTTTAAGTGTGTGACAGTGTTGTCCTGGACATGGCCAGGTCATATCCATCCACAGAAAGGAGTCAAAGTGAGCTAAACTCACAATTTCCAGTGGGGATAAAGATGTATAAGTGTTACTATCTCCTCGCTTGTTCAGAATTTACCAAAAACATACACACAATTACTTCATATTGCTTTGCTCTAGCCCCATGTAATATGTGCCAAAAATATGGTAATATAAGTTTTTGCAGGATTTAGCACGCAAACATTTTAGGACAAAGGGTGAGCTTTATTTTACCAAAAGCTGAATACCAAAGAGTCAATCAAAATCTGGAAAACCAAAATCATCAGGGACTTAATGAAGTGCAAAAATGAGAAATCCAAAACATACCAACAGGAGACAGGAGACACAGAAGGAAACACAGGGTAGGTCAAGGGGGACGTCACACAAAATGAATTGACAAGGAGTGCAGGGAGAACAGAGACTAAATACAGACACCAGCGAGGGGATCAGTAACAGGTGAGGAGGGAGGAGGACAGGTGAGGTAACAAAGGGAAACACAAAGGGGAAAGCACAGAGGGAAAAATATGGAGGAGAACTGAAGAGACACACAAGGGCATGGAGTCAAAACATAACACACAAGCTACCGAATGACGCCTCCTGCATGACAGGCCTCCTGCAGGTCTTTCTTTGGAGGCTGTGGGTGACACACATTTCATGTTTCATTAACATTAACAACACACTAATTTACAGATATGCAGGCCTGTGTATTGCGTGTGATATGTACAACCCAGCTGCCAAACCAAATCATACCCTGTTGTAGCCAGTTTTGATGTACGAATACGATATGTTGTGAATGGGTTTGGTGAGTCACATAAATAGTCATGATTGTCTGTCCACATGTGCATTCAAGTTGACTCCAGCCGACCTCTTGCAACAGCAAGATGGTGACAGCAGGTGCAGGGATATACAAATGCTGCTATGAAGTTGGACACTCTCTACTATCCGTAGATGTTTGCCTTCTTCGTCTGCGAAGAAATGGAGGAAATTGAAACTCCATTAATGTTTGATGAAAATCAACAACAAAGGTGATCAGTTTTCTTACCTGATGCTATGGGAACTTTGCTGGCCTTTTTCTCATGTTAATCTCCTTTGGAAATAATTCAACCTGAGATGTTCAAAATACGAGTCAACCAATGACTATGGACTGAGGGAATAGAGCAGTGGAATCGGTCCTGTGTTGCATGCAGACAGCCAGGGTTCAAGGCCCATGTCACGTGTCTCTTTTGCAGAGGGTGTATTTACCTGATTAGTTGCCTATTTGTTTGAAGTGTACTTACCCGTACAGATAGGCTACTATAATATCTTTAATGTCAGTGAAATTCAGGATTCCTTCAGGAAATATTGTTTCATTCTCATCTTACTTCTGAAGGCTATCAGGTTCATTTGAACTCTTTACACCAAATGTTTTTGTGAGCTAGCCTACAGTCCTTGCAAAATACCAACATTCAGTGAATTGTTTTTATATATTGTGCATTTTACCTTTTAAGGTTTGGCCTACTTGATCCAATAGTAAACCTTTCTGGTACAGGATTAGTGATGTGCAATCTCTTTTACACATGCCATTACCGTGATGCCATTAATTAGTTACAAAATGACAAATGTTACCTATGACTGACTGTTATGGTGAGTTGAAAAGTATCACAAATATCTAGTTTGTTATTGCATATTCACAAAAAATCCAATTTCATGTAAAACCGTTGGCATAAATAAATCCAGTGTTAGAGAAAGTAAATATTTTACCGTTGTCTTCCACCACAAAATCTCTGTTCTACATTCGGCTGTGTGCTGCAGCACAAGGTGATTAAGCTACCGTTAAGTGGACTTAGACACAGACACAAGGATACCAGATTTTGGCTTCAACAGGACCTGTGTATCTATATAGTAATAACAGTGATTTTCATCATCAAACTCCTGCTGTGCCTCCACGTGGCAGCTCACAGAAACTGGGACTATCGTGGAGCAACAGTGGTCTCTAGAGGTACAGTCATACTGTCTTAGTTGCTGACTAACCAACCACTGCACAAGTCAGGCTTCACACTGGTCATGGCATTTCAATACAGTCTGTTCCAGACATGACTGTCAGGGAATTAGTTATTTTTGGTGGACAAAGTCCCTTGACATATATCACAATGAATGTCATGAACTGAGTCACAATGACATAGACATCAGACTGAATGAGATTCAACTAAATTACAATGACATGAATTAGAGTGACATATGTAAAATATGACATGAGATATAACTGCACAAAACAGCAAAATTAGTAATGGAATGTAAAATAACTCATTTCATAGTATTTACTTAATACAGTACAAGAGCTAATAAACATTAAAAACAGCGGATGTGTTTTCATTCATATTTGTCCCAGATGTATCCAGATGTGACATGTAAGATTCGTCAGTGTTTATCACATAAAAAGTGAGGAACTTTAAAGTTTTGATAACAAGATGGTATAATGATGTCCTCTACTCGTCTCCTAAACAGTTTTGTTTATTAAAACTTTAAAGTGTGACAGCAGGAGCACAAGTGAGCCATGCTGTTGAATGTTAGTCACTAGTGTTGCAGTAAAATGTCATGCAAAGAAATTTGAAATGCAGCAGAAACATTAAGAATCCAAACAAGTGCAGTTTGCAGACAGTTTATGTTATTTCACACATTTGTATTTCATTGTTCTGTACTCGGTCTGCTCCTCAAGCTGTTACAACCGACATGTCTGTCTCAGTTGTCTCACTTATTGGGTGCAGTAACGACACCCGCCGCGGGGGCGCTGCTGCACTGCAGAAGCGAGGAGCAGCAGAGAGCTTTACTGTGTGGGACCTGTGAAACATGACCCGCTTCGTTTACTGTGAAGATGTCACTTTGGGTAACTGCGTTTCTCACTATTTTCAGAATGTATAAAACATCTAACAAGTGACAACTGCTGACCAGCACATCAACTCATAATTAAAATCAGTTAGTGTTGCTGTCATCAGTTTCAGTCCAACTCAGCCAACTAAAACAGTAAAATCCTGCTTTTGCATTGTTTAATGATCAGTAATGATGCAACAGTTACATTTTACACATAATAAAAACTTAAACCAATTAAAAAGACTCTTCTGCATTCATTCTGTTTCAATTAAACTGCTTTTCATAATTTGAGGGCTTTTCAATTTCTATCCAGTCCGGGACTCGAACCTTTAATCTTCGGCTCTGCTCATATACAGGAACAGACCGTGTGAGAGCCAGGTTTTACTGTTTAAGAACAGACAATGAAGCAAATTTGTATATTTGGTCAAATTTCCAGGATCTGCCGCTCTGGGAATCCAACAGTAGAGGCAAGCACATGTATTTAAATTTCATTTAAAGCGAATCCACTTCTAGTCAGACATTTTAACGGTATCTGTGACCGCTTCCTCCTCCCGTAAGAGTAAACATTACAGGGGCTCCAAAATGTAAAACATGTGCCCCGTGTGAGGCTCGAACTCACGACCTTCAGATTATGAGACTGACGCGCTGCCTACTGCGCCAACGAGGCTCCGTTACGTCAATGCGATCGAACTCTCTTTGAAGCCAGACTAGGTGATTTGTGCCGTTTCAAAACGTTAATTTTTTCTCAAAGGACTGTCTGAAAATCAATCATGTGAGAGCCAATTGGGTTGCCTATCACTTACCAAGAATTCTACCAAGATTTGACCAGTCAGAGTCCCAGCACACCGCCTGTCCGCCTAGTGCATTGTGCATTTTAAACCTTTAAACTTGGATTTGAAGATAGTGTTTGGTAAATTTGATGTTGTTCATCATAGTTTACAGCTGAATGAATGTGCAGCTCAGCTTTTGGCAGCTTTCAGCAGTAAACCAGCCACCACCAAGCTCTGGTCAACACACAAGACCAAGATGACTTCACTGTGAAGGTGAATTAATAACTCATCTACATACATGTAACTATTTGTGAAAGTCACAATTCCATGTCACCGAGGCGAAGTGTTTATATTGTTGTTGTATCAAAGTCTTTTCCTCAGACAGATAATGTTGTTTACAGTGTGTCCCCTGCAGTGCCACCCAATCCTGCAGGATAAGTTCAGAGGATAACACATATGGATGTGAAACAGACCTCAACACAACAGCAGACTAATATAGGTCAGAAATAAAGAATGACATGTCATTTAACTCCTTCACTTTGTAAATGTTATTATTCAATCATAAATATTTTACACTAGTTTCTAACTTGATTACAGATTGAAAAGTCAACACTTTTAATGTATCCAAGCTAGAAATTGCAGGTTCCCTGAAGGTTTCCAGCACATTCCCACCTTGTTACATTCCCAGAATGTTCCCAGTCATGATGAGGAGTTCTTTAATAGGTAGGGGCATGTTGTTTGGTGACTCTGAGGGAACTCTAAGGACTTTCTAGGAACATTAAGGGGACGGCTGCCATAAGACAACAAAACCCACAACATACATCTGCAGCTAGACATGTTTTTCCACAACATGTGAGAAGGTCCCTGATGGTGTAAAGAACATTAAATGTGCTTTAAGGGTTCAGGACATTTGTCACGCTTAGAGAACATTTAGAGAACATAACACAAGGACCCCAGAACGTCCTTCCCCTACGTGTGAATGGACCTCTTGGGTCCCACCTGCAGTTCCTCCAGGCTCACACATCTGGAATCACAGTGTTCACCATTTACACTGTATTCAGTCTTGCAGTTTATTCTGTATATAATGTCCACTGAAAGCATTTACTGTATATTTAAACATGCCATTGCCAACTGTAACTGCTGCACATATTGTATATGTTATTATTCATTTCTGTTTCTTCATACTGTAGTTATATATCTCTAATATATTTGTGCATAACTGGACTTCACGGCTCATTAAATGATAAACTGATGCTGTACTTCGTTGCCTCTGTACTTGTACTCCGTGTGTGTACTCCGTACTCTGGTCTAAGTAATCACTTGATTCCATGTCTTTCTGTTTTGTTCTCATGCAGACATGGCTGACAAGGCGAAGGCTGAGAGGGAGCCTTATAAAAGGAGGAGGTCCGGAAGAGGCAAGAGGACAAGAGGTCCTACAGACCCCCACCTGAATTCATATTTAAGAACCCCTTTTGGCCTCCTGTCCTGAGAAGAGGTAGAAAAGGAGGAAAAAGTTAGTAATGATTATTTACAACACAAATCACATTAACAGCAATTTTGACACACTCACGTAACATTGTGGCACTTTTTTACTTACACAAAACGTGTAAAATAATTGGTTAACACAATACTTACCTCAAAATCTCTTGAAAACCACCCCCAATTTGATAGTAATATTCTACTATTTTCAAACAAGAAGTTAATATAATAATAATCAGTCAGTCAGACTTCAGGATAGTTTTATTAAATGCCATTTTTTTTCTTATAGTTGTCGATCATAAATTGGTCATGCCTGGCAAATACAACTTCATAATCAAGAACTGGTTATTCCACAGTTGGACTAACTGAATAAGTGAGGTGTAAACTCGTTGGGAAATAAAGTGCAACCGTTCACTTCCACTTTAGTGGCCTGCTGAGAGTAAGTTAAAAACTAGTTGAATTCAAACAGCATGATTGGTAGAAGTTAAGCAGAAACCAGTTACATCATTATTAACTGCTTGTTGGAAAATAGCATTATCGAATGTCATCGGTTCTTTTTGCTGTTTGTTCACACACATATATGAACTTGTACTGATACATTTTTTCTGTGTAGGTTCATCCAGACCGCCCGACCCCAAGAAAGCCTTTGTGTCCAAGACCCCCCACACCCTGATCACTGCTGCTCCTGCGCCTCCTCCTGCCTCTCTGAACCCCAAGAAGGGGACCTCCAGGGGCGCCAGCACTTCCCAAATGTGCAGTGCTTTTGGCAAACCCGCTTCTGTCCTCAGAACAAAACTTTTTGCAAGGCCACATCCAGCAGGCTCACCGTGGAGGACTGGATGAAGCAAAATGTGCCCAGGACCACCCGCTGGAGGTGGAAGGAGCAGCAGAAGGCCATCAAAGACGGGGTCGCCCAGCCCAGAAAATGACGGACATGCAACCTCTGCAAAAAGAGGACACTTTTTGTGAGGCCACTAACCCTAACCCTAACCCCTCTGGGAGGACAGCAGAGGAGTGGCTCACCGAGATCCGCGGGGGGATCACCACAGCAGACCTTAGGCAACAAAATTTGGAAAGATGGGGCCAGAGTAAATACAAGCCGGATGTACGTGCGAGGTACAACCGGCAGAGTCGGGAGAAGAGAGCGGAGGAGGCGTTGGCAAAGAAGAAGAAGCAGGACATGTGAAAAAGTCGCGTTTATATTCTGTATATAAATTGTTGTTTTGCTCTTGAAGAGAACATAGTTTGTTTTTTGTATCTTTGCTCTTTTCTAGAACTTGCACAAACAGTATACTGTTTTGCTCTCGAAGTTTGCATTTAGTCTTATGTATGTTTGTCATATGGTTCTTGGTTCGTGCCCTTTTGTTAAGAGCTTTGAATGCCCTTTTTTGAAGGCACATTTCACATTTTGTGCGCGAAAGGTCAATAAAGGCCTGTTTTTGTGCCTCGGCTCCTCTCTGACTCATGTTGTGGCTGACTTCTCTGTCATTATGGGCTTCATGAATATTTATTTGGTCATAGTCATTTTACCACCCATGCAAAATGCTGTCAATTTTTTTCTATTCTGAAACACATTTCCTACCTGACGAGTGAGCTACAAGACTTACTTTGTAGAGATCATAGTCCATTCTGACATTTCCAACTGAGAGAATGAGCTTCTCTACTGTTGGTGTTGATAGTTGCTGATTCTGATCTACTACTGATTCGACAGACAAGAGGACTGTTGAGTTATGAAAAAGCTTAACCACGTGAGGTAATGATGTGGCATCTTTGGTATTTTCATAGTGGATACACTCTGATATCCCAGTTATAGTATAAAAAGAGAAATAGTTTGATATTCTTAGGTACTCTAATGGTGACAAAATCGGGAGGAGAGTGTGTTGGAGCAATGCAAGATAAGTTTATTTATTTAGCACCATCCAGATACAAGGCAACACTAAGTGCTTCACCGAGACATAGAAATGCATTCAGATCAGACGTTTCTAAGTGAAGCATGAAGGCAGCTGGACTTGCTTGGGTATCTTGAAGAGGTCTTCTTCAGAAGTTGAATAAGAATCTTCTCCAGCATTTAAGTAAGACATCAAGACATCTAAAACTGCACTTCAAAAACAATAAAAGCAACATAATTACAGATTTAAAAAAAACAAAAAAACAACAGAAACATAATTTATGAATCTATTCATTTAAAATCCCACAGTGAACGGTAATGTTTTGATTTAAATTTTAAACAGTTGGGGATCTTTGGTGCTAAAAGCTACTAGACCTCGCTTGGTTTTGAAGGGAAGTAAAATGGGTGCATTTAGGCCTGTGAACACTGAGTGCCTTTAAATACAAGTAACACATTTAAAAAAAAAAAAAAAAAACCTATCCATTGAAAGAGCCTCCATATATTATGAGGAATATCTCCTCCAAAGCCCCCCACTGTGAGCTCTGAGAGCCTGCCTCCTGCAGCTGAGAGGAAAGCCAGAGCCTGTGTGTGCTGAATATAACAGTGTGGTGAAGGCCCTGCCCCAACACTGCTCAGCTGAAGGGAACCTGTCAGCCTTAGTGGGACAGACAGCAGACTGCAGTGTAGAGGAAATGCAGCTGGAGAGCCACCTCTCCATTCTTAATTAAGATTATCATAAACAACATACTGTTATGTTTAAATACAGCACACACAATACTACCACTGAGTGAGTACGACAATTAACACACAGCTTTTACAGCATTTATAACAGAAGCTAATCATATATAACTAAAACATACACAGGATTCTGATAAGACTGTTAAAGATACCAACCTGTCATAAAGAAAAGAAAATGTTTCTCATTTTTATCAAATTATGTTTGTGATCTGTTTGTGGACAACAACATATTAATCAAAATGCTGAAAACGTGTTTTAGTTGTTTTTATCTTTTTTTGTGTGTGGTTAATTTTAGTTTAATTACTCAATTAAATGTAATTGAGAATGTAGGACTGCATGGTTAGCATCCTAGAGATATTTAGCCTCCAGTCTAGAACATACAAGGACAACCTGGGGGCCCAAACGAAGAACTTCTGTGAGAAATGTTTATTTCATTCCTCTTGATACCTTGTTAGAAGTTTCAAACAAATAAGTACTACCTTAGGAAGGTTACAGTTGATTTGTTTATTGTGTTAAAGAAAACAAATGAATCATCAGATCAGTTCATCTGATTAGTGCTTACTATTAGTTTAATTTCAATAGAATACTTTAATGTATCATTTTGTAATCTATTCATGGTCCTTTGTTGTTTTTGCTGTCAATAATCTTTTTATCTGTTCATAATTCCTCTGATGGAATCATTGTCCTTCATTGTTTTTATCATTTTATCTATTTCTATTTTTGCATTACATTTTTCCTTCCCTCTCTTCTTCTTCTGTGATTTTGCTTGTTTTACCACCTTTAGGCGTTTTACTTGTAGTGACTCATATTGACTTTTTGTGCTTTTACATGTTCTGCTCTGCTTTTTTTGTTCTAACTCACCTTAGACTAGGCTTCCTTGCGTTTGGCTTGACTGTTGAGTATTTATTATGTAATATTGTCTTCCTGAGTTTCCTCCTATGGCTTGATTGTCAAAGCAACTGTGCTATATGAATAAAGTTTATTATTACAAGTGCATCACAGTTGAGTTTGACATGCACACAGTAAACCCAATACATGTGTCCCAGATTACAAGTGACCCATCCCAGATTATTACATTTTGGTTGAATGTAGGTGTGACATGAGTCCTGTGCGTATGACATCTATATTGTTACTTGTGGATATCAGAAAACATCTCAGGGATTGCACAGAGGTAGAATGTAGAGTGTTGTTAGATACTGCAGGGGAGACTGGGGATGATTGTAACACTTTTGGTCTCATCTCCTATAACTTGCAGACTTGTTTGTGGTAGAGCACTCAAATTTTGACAGAAAGTACCCTCATTTGTCTTCTACAAATAGCAATGTTCTTAACTTCAACTATATCACAGAATTCATTATTTGATGTCAAATGCGAGTCGTGCCATTGCTACAGCCAATCCCACTACCAGGGTAACACAACCTGGGGTCAATTGTAACAGTACAATTGAATAACTAAAAACTGAGACCACACCACAAAATAGGCCTCTATATAGGTTTATTGTGCATGTGCTGACACTAAAGCATCATCCTGTGCTTCACTAAGAAAAAAAAATCATCACTGATGGCTAAATAAAGAACAGCGTCAGTGGTGTGGATCCTAACATTAGAAGAGCTTTCCTAAAGAAAATTTTATGATAATACCTATTAAAATTATACACATAAAAATAGAAACCTTCAGCAGGAGGTCAGAATTAGCTCATGATCCACGTAAAATCACAGGAAGATGTTTGACAATTAGTAAAACAACAAACTTAAATGATAAAACATGAACCTGAGTGAGTGTATCTGTGTGTGTTATCCATCTAATCAGAGGGATCAGAGTCACAGCAGTGACAGATGTATGAAGGTTTTCCATGAGCGCAGCTCTTCGTGGGCCTAGAACTTACAATTTACACCTTGCTTTGGGTTTGGAATTTGCTGTGCATCGAAGACTTCCTGACTGCTGTGATAGGCCACACTGGGCAGCTTTCTTGAACCTTGCTCTCTGAGGGTTTGATTCCTTGCAGTGCCTGCTCAGTGTCACGTGGCAGATGGAGTAGTCTTTGGCGACTGACCTCACTGTTCTACCCTGCCTCACTTCATCTGATGCAACACCCCCCTATTCGTTTTCCTCGCCCACTGTCTTGGCATACTGAAACTGAAAGGAGTAGGACAGAGAAGATATGTGAATTGTGATTCAGGGATGGTTGTAACATTTTCTTTTTACCACCCCTGTCAGCCATTGTTTAGCTAGTTGTATCAGCAGAGTTGTTTGAAATTAGCATAGATGAAATGACTCACATTTTACATAAGAACCTCTTTAAACTAATACAAGTTACCTAATTCAAATGTCAACAGTATCACTGCTAACAAAAATACAGACTTGGTCTTACTTTAGACTTACTTTGTTGTCTGAAAATATATGTAGTGGCTCTAAAATCTGCACGCTTCTTCTCACAGCCATGCAAATTCACATGCAAGATCAGGTAGGGAGTGGTTATACATGAAACTGATGACATGACTCTTATCTTATTATTATGTCATCCCGTATTGGTGAAAGTGATGCTGTTAGAACTATCCTTTTGTGACAACCACCCCCAGTCTCTCCTAATAAGTCACAGAAGTCAATATTACACACAAAACAATGTCCCAGAGTAACAGAATTCACCATGAAGTAATGTATCTTTTGCAAAGTCCACGTTGTCATTGTAGTAAAGAAACATCTTAACTGAAGGCGACTCTGAGTTCAAAACGAGGTTTGCCAACGCATGTTTTCTACCAGTGATCGACCGCCGGATGATGACATCCTAGACGATTTAAGGGGAGCTCTCTTGTCTGATTCCGTTTTCAGAGGAGGCGATCGCGGCGGGGAGCTAACGGGACTGTCGCATGTTATGTTATTCTTTCGACTGAAAGACGTTGGATGATGCGCCTCACGTCCTGTCAGGCCAAAAACAGGAGGATTGTCGTCTAAGTAGCACGGTGTAAATTAGCGTGACATAGTGTTGCATTCAGACCTGGGAAATATGAATATCCCGTGTGATGAAAGCTTACTGAATATGTATTAACGTTAAAAAAAAAGATGACTAATTTAATTTGAAAATGCAATATAACCGCTTGCATCATCATTCATACTCTTATATGCCCACGAGCACACAGCAGACTGTCGTTATTTGCCTTTGACATCATTTTGCTATTATAAAGATTTCCCTACCGGCCCTGAATGCATCATGATAGTTGCTGCGGCTCCTTTAACTCCAATCTCCCGCGTTCCAAGTTAAGCGGAAATAGAAAGCCTTCTTTTCTCTATTTAAGCGCGCCAACAAAGACTCTCACAAGAAGTCTATCTGTACTTTATCCACCGCACGACACGAAACGGCAGACGGACCCACCGACCCTCTGTTTTTTTCTCTCCATCGTCCTTGCTATTATCCTGACATAATGCCAGAGGAAACGTCCACCGCGTCCTGCTCTGGGAGGTAAGACTCGCTTGTAATTTCTCCACTGTATAACGTCTGCTGGGGGAAACACTGCTAGCTAGCCTGTAGCTACCGAGTTGACGACCTTGCGTGGTTATTACCTGCCGCGTCACCTATAGGATTTCATACTCGGTCTATAACTATGAAAGTAATAAGCTGGTTAGCTAACCGTGCCTGGTGGTGCCTGCCGGCGCTGCTGACAAACACTGTCACCCCCCCACTGCTAGGCTAGTATGCTAACAGCCATACGGTGCTAACAACAATAAGACGCGCCTAACAGCTTGAAGTATGTGAGTCGATAGTGAAAGTTAAGTGTGTCGACTGTGGCTGTGCCTCAGAATGAGGTCAGAGAGTTTGCTTCGGCTTTCTGAGCTCAAGTCTGAACTGTGACTCTTTCAGTGCGGAGGAGAAGCCGTGCTCATCATCGTCAGCTGCTGCGGCAGACAGGTGAGAGTCCGGACAGACAACACAGCTGCATCCTGTCGCGTCAGTCATTCAGCGGTGACCAGACATGCATCATGTGTGTTTTTTGTTGTTTCTTTCCTAACCTGCAGCTCTGTTGATGTCATGGAGGAGGCAAAGAAACTGATCGGCACAGGGAACAAGCATCTTGTGATGGGAGATGTTGTTTCTGCTGTCGGTGTGTTCCAGGACGCCTGCAGTATGCTGTGAGTATCGTGAGAATATGCGGGAAATGATGATCACTGTTAATATTGATGCTTCCTCATCATGTTATCAAGTTTTCTAATTTTCTGTGGTCTGCAGATTTATCAGTTTGGACTCTTTTGTTTTTAGTGTTTCACCTGGTTGTTCAGTCTAACTTTTTTTTTTTTTTTTTTCTTTTGCAAATTTGTGAAAATGTATTCTCAAAAAAACAAGGAAACACATTTCCTTTTGACTGATTGCATATCCATGCACCCATATCCCTAAAATTGAGTAGTGTCTGTTTCAACTTTTGTATTTAGTTTTTTAAAAGAGTTTGCTTTGTCTCAGCTTGTTACCACATTCCTATATGTAATCTAATCAGCACTTGTGATGTCTCTCTTTCAGGGCCGCAAGATATGGGGACACTGCAGACGAATGTGGTGAGGCCTTCTTCCTCTGTGGGAAGTCCCTACTGGAGCTTGCCAGGTTTGGTTAATTTAATTACTCAGATTTTAAGTTATTTGTATTGTTTGATGGGTGGTGTTGCTGCAAGCATGACATCAAGCTGATTTATCACTGTGCTTAATAGTCTTTATTTTTGTTGACACATTATAGTTTCTATGGACATTAGCTACATTTTCTCACACACACGGTGCTGTAGAGCCCAGTTAGCTCCAACTCTATTTTAAGTACATTAGCTTGGATTCTGTGAACATGGTACACAAGCCTTGGACTGTTTCTCTACAAATATCTAAAATGTTATGCCATAATTTTTCTACATGAACTAGATAGATGGTGGTGTGTGGTAACAATGCTACTTTTATAATGGGATTTTTGAGGGCATGAAAATCCCCCCCCTCCTTTTTTCGGGGGGGGATCAAGGTCTTTACAGTTTTAGAAAATGGAAATGTACATGAGTTGAATTTGTATATTGTGCAAAATTGAAGTCCTTAATGTTAGTAAATGGGCTGCTGTAGTGATGTGTCTTAGGGCAGTTTACCGCCATTGCTAACACAGCTCCCGACGCATTCATATTTTCAAGCCTCTTTAATAGTCTGAGCTTGTGTAAGGTCTTCTAGTTCTCATTTATATTAAAAGTTAGGGGTTTAACTTGTGAGTGTTTGTTTATTTCTCTTGACTAATGTACTTGATGTAAGTTGCTTTGGACAGAAGTATCTGCTTAATGTAAACTTGAAGGTGACAGTCTTTCAGCTTGACCCTTTTTCCCTTCCCTGTTAGTGGAACCCATTTTGTTTACTTTGGCAATTTTGGTCTTTTGTGTGTTTGGTAGGATGGAGAACAGTGTCCTTGGTAATGCCCTGGAGGGAGTCCCAGAAGAGTCTGAGGAAGAGGAGCAGTCAAACAACTCCAATATTGAGAGTGCCAACAATCTTGATGGTCAGTATGAAGTGTGTTTCTGTCATCACAAAAGGATTTCCTCTTAAAGGAGCAGGATCATAAGTGATTTTATTTACTGATTGCCTAAACAATAACTTTGTTTTTTGTAAACACTGAGGCAGCATTTGGTTAAGTCAGAAGCATCTGTCTGTCTCACACGCTCTTGGGTATATTAACTTGCATGTGCTTTCTTGAATGTCAGTTCTGGTAAAACACAGGACTTGAGTAAAGTAAGAAAAGTCAGACTTGCACATGTCTGGAACAGGTAAGAAGCTAGACAGCATTTTGGTGTTGGTGTCCATGTTTTTCCATTATTATTGGCTCAAATGCAAGAAGGTTGAGTTTCCTCCCTTTCTCTAGTAATGTTCAAATGCAGTACTGGTGTAGTCAGTTCTTCTAACAAAATAAGATGTGAGATTTCAGGCTAGTGTTTATCACAGAAACTGAATTTGCATTTTTAAGATGCACTCTAATGTGAAGGTAATCTTTGAATTGCCACTGTGGTACAGAAAAAACTAGAGATGAGCTACGGAAGCAGGTGTATGATGCAATGGCAGAGGAGGAAAAGACTGAGGCGGGCAAGGAAAATGGTGTAGCCGAGTCCCCAGTCAAACATGTGAATGGATCAGAGGAACCTCAAAGTTCAGTCCAGGTGGCTGATGTGAATGGAGAGGAGAAAAGCCCAGGTGCTCCTGTGAATGGTGTCAAGGAAAGTCTGACTCCTGGAAAAGAAACCATGAATGGGGAGAAGACGGAGGCAACGCAAGAGGACTCAAAAGACGAGGAAGCAAAGACGGATGCTGAACAGGGTGACGAGGAACCTGAGGGCAGTTAAACTTTGGCTTCAGAACAGTCTGTGTGCATGGACAGAGCACAAATATTTCCTGACCTAAAAAAACAGGCCAGTTCACAGGTGTTTAAAAAAAGGTGATGGGGGGGAAATGCACCAGAAAGCGTTTACTGCACCTTTTGAGGTGAAATGGCAAATTTGCCTTCAGTGTGACCTGTAGAAAAATGAGCTCTAGCCCTTTATAACTGCCATTCTGTTGCTTGAACAGATGATGACGATGATGACGACGACGATGATGAGGATGGAGAGACAAATGGACAGGATAAGGTGAGCTCTCATTAGACTTACTAAATTTGGAATCTGTGCAACACAATTGGATATTTTTGATGTATGCCTTTCAGGAAGAAGATGAAGTTGGGAATTTACAGTTGGCGTGGGAGATGCTGGAGGTGGCTAAAGTGATCTACAAAAGGTAAGTTCATCGCTGCAAGAGGAACTTTCATGGTAGAATATGAACAGCAAAATCAAGCATGTTGGCAGTTAAGAAGTTACGTTTACACCAAGCACACGTTCAAGCAGGTCAGGTCACCTTAAACTTTGTCATTGAATCCTACTTGTTCTCACAGACAAGAAGGCAAAGACGACCAGCTGATGGCAGCCCAGACATATCTAAAACTCGGAGAAGTCAGTGCTGAATCAGGTAGGTTTCATACAGCACCCTTTTGTCCAGGATTGAAAGGTCTCATCTTCCAAAAAGTTTTCTCATATGTACTAAACTTATTAAGATTAATGGCTCACACAAGCTACAGATGGGAATTCCTGGAACCTGCTTGAATATTTTGTTTTGAATGGAACCTAAGCACTGCACCTGAAGAAAAGTAGTTCAAAAACATTTTTATATACGAGGCCCCTGGTTATTTCTAAGGCTTTATACCATCCTGTCATGGCAGCTCACAGAACATTTTATTTTTCATAGTTTGTACTTGTGTTGGGTCCTCAACAATTTGCTAGTAACTCTTTCTAATAGTTTTGGATGTATGGCCTGAACGTACACTAAACACATTTAAATGTGTTTACTCACTACTTGCGTGGCACTTGGTCCCAAACAATCTTTGAAAGTGGTATTGAGTCCCACATGTTCTGTTCTCCAGGTAACTATCCCCAGGCACTGGAAGACTTCCAGGAGTGTCTTTCCCTGCAGCTGAAGCACCTTCCTCCCCACAGTCGTCTGCTGGCAGAGACCCACTATCACGTTGCCACCACACTGTGCTACATGGATCAGTACAGCCAGGCCATCCAGCACTACAACAGCTCCATAAAGGTCATCGAGACCCGTCTGGGTAGGTTTCCCCCTCTGAAGAGCAGCATAGTGACTGGTGCATTGTGTGGAGGGCATCACCTGCACTGTGTGATGTACTGATCAATGATTGTTGGTGTGAAGCCATGTTGCAGGAGGTGATCGCTGCAGCAGAAGGAGCAGATGGGGCAGCGGAAGAGAAAGTTGAGATGGAGGAGCTGAAGCAGCTTCTGCCTGATATCAGAGAAAAGGTCGAGGATGCCAAGGAAAGCCAGAGAACAGCCAGCACTGCCTCCCAGGCCATCCAGCAGACGCTAGTGAGTAAATGGTTGTCATAGGGTGAAAATCATGGCAGAAAATGTAAATCGGTGCATCTTGGCTTTCACATCTTGGTATTAAGTGTCCAGTTGCACCAGGAGCGCAGTATAGAGATCTAAATTTGGAGCTTCAGCTTTTGGGTGACTGACTGACCTCTTGCAGGGTGGAGCCTCAACCTCATCAGCATTCCTGTGTGAAAATGGAGGTTCTTCGTCATCTTCAGCATTTACGACAGCCAGCCAAGTAAAGACAGTATTTGTGCACATCTTAAAACTCTTCAATGTCACATTAGTAACGCGCATTAATGCCACAACACATCTCAACTTTCCCATTTTAGATCCCAGTGAAATCATCTGGCAGTGCCTCATCTTCCAAAGCCGCCTCAGACATCTCTCACCTCGTCAGGAAAAAGGTTTGGCCCACTGATCTCCTCCTGCCATCTTTTTTTTTTTTTTTTTTTTTCCCCTCCCTTTTTGTGTAGACAATGGAATGAATTGATCATGAATTAAAAACCTTCACTGGAGCTGTAATCATCTCTATATTGAAGCTGGCCACGTGCCGCTCACTTTATGTTGCAAGGACAGTGTGTGACTGCATTGGTTGTTGGGATGTTGCGTCTTTCTGAGCATGTCAGTCTTTAGCTCATGTGTTGTGGTTTGAAGTAACTGCTGTTGGTCATTTTACTGTAGTTGTGGTGTGTGAGTGTAGGTGGGGTGTGTTGTGATGCTGCTTAATGCTGATTTTCGGTTTTATTCGCTTATTTGTGTGCATGATGCTAGTGTGCTTGACCTTGATGTTGGTGTATGCTCCTTGGCGTCAACATTTTGGTTCCAGTTTCCCTCTAAATGTCAACCTTTTTATTGTTTAAAGGTTGTTTGCATTGTTGTGCACAGAAGCATTCAGTCTTCTCTTCCCCTCCCTTGTCATGGTTTTATGTTTCTACACAGAGGAAACCAGAGGAGGAGAGCCCAGTAAAGGACACTGATGCTAAACAAGCGAAACAGGAAGCCTCAGTTAATGGCAGCGGTGACTCTAGTGCCAGCAACGGCAATGGAGTCGAGGAGGGAAAATCACAGGAGGCGAGTGATAGGCTTCTGTCCTACGTACTCCAGAGATTGAGATGCAGGGGATAGCCAAGCATGCAGTATCTGGTAGTTGCATGTGGCTGCTGGTGGTGATTGAGGAGGTTTGTCAGGAGCTATAAGCTATCTGTAAAGGCTTAAATGTTGCAACCTGAATGTATGCAGGAAATTCATACTACAAAGGAATCCTGTCAATTTAATGCTTTAGGTCATCTGGATTTTTGTGCTGATACAGTCTGTGGCTACTAGCCATCCAGACTCAAGATGATTATAAAGGTGACAGACTTGACAGTGTTGGCTTTTTTTTTTTTTTTTTTTTATCTCTGTATGAAGCAAACGGTAGTGTACATTCAGGGCTTCTAACTAGGTATGCAGCAGCACCAGCTGTTGTGGTGGTTAAAGTACAAAACACTGTATATGCATTGCTCAAAGTTCATATCTGTCTAAATGTTTCTTTGTACAGTTATATTTGTAGATGCAACTGCAGCAGACAGC
Source organism: Acanthopagrus latus (assembly GCF_904848185.1). NCBI lineage: Eukaryota > Metazoa > Chordata > Actinopteri > Spariformes > Sparidae > Acanthopagrus > Acanthopagrus latus. The sequence goes on from NC_051049.1 coordinate 24,633,123, forward strand.
ACTCTTAAAAGAGCCATCAAAGACAAAGCAACCATCTGAAAACACTTCCCCAGACACCAGAGATATGCAGCAGAATGTCTGAGCCTTTCCTGCTGTTCTTAATATTGTTTTCCTTCTTCCCTGTAGCCTGCCAGCCAGTCATCCGAGGTCAAGTCTTCAGCGTGACCATCCTCATCTTTCCTGATCTACAAAACCAGCACAGCATGCCTATCCAGCCCCTCCACCTCCAACACTTTGTTTCTGTAAATAAGATCCATTTTCATAGACTTGTCTGTCCAGTTTTGTATACTTGTAGTAAAAGAATAAAAAAATAAAAAAATTTGCAGATGTAAGTTTGTGTCATGGGAATTTTTTTTCTGGGAACTTGAGACAACTGAGGACAAACAGTAGTTGCTGTTTGGAAGATTATACATGATCCTGTTCCTTGCTATTTCATAGACCAAATGACTAAGGAATATGATCACTTTAATAATTTGCAGATTGCATCATTCTAACAAACCTAAGGCACTCAAATCGCACAGTTCAGTTTTAAAAGTGGAAATCTTTTTCCCATCAGTTTACTGCTACACAAAGACAGTCTTGGACTACTTGGCTTCTACCTTTTGACTCCTGCATATTTCACCCATAACAGAAAAGAAAATGCCCTTTTCTGTTTAAAGGACAACCGTTCATATTGCTACATCCTGGTTGTTGAGAGGTTTTCAACTCTGCCTGGCCTCTTCTGTAGGTGGAGAGTCCTGGTGGTGATCAAACAGTAAAAGGGGTGAGAGTTGACCCCCTCCAGTGGGATGTGGATCAAATGAACCTGGCCGCGCTGCATTTCCACTGATGGATGCAGGATATGAGGACCTCTGAATAGAGACAATGAGAAACAGCAGCACCACACTGAGGCTTTTTTTTTTTTTTTAGCGAAACAAAAGTAGCGTACACTTGAGTGTGACAAAATGCCCTCAGGTGATACTTTCCAATGTTTCACTGGTAATTATTACATTCAAGTAATATTTAACCTGATTACACAAATATGAATTTTGGTACTTCTTTATAACACTTGCATCACAGTACTCACCCTGGGTAATAACATTTATGCACTAATGATATCTTGACAAATTCCCACAAATGGATTATTATGGTGAGATCATGGGATGTTAAGGTTTTATACTACTGCAATTTAAACATCCTAAGAAATTGAGACTACCATAGCTGGATATCTGTAGTGGCTGGTGCTGGCCGGGTCAGGCTTCACCAGAGTTTGTACATCTCCGTCTCGTCCATTGACCAAACGAACACACAGCTCCATGTTGCCCACCTGAGGTTAACATATATTCAGGTCAGGTGTGTCATTTTTCTGACTCGCTTCAGCCTCCAAAAAGCTGCATCAGCCCAAAACGGTCTACTATGTAAACTCTTTTATGTTTATGTAGAAACTGCTGTGTTCATGTGTTTGCTCAAAATACCCCCTGGAGGTCTGTGTACCTGGGGCACTGAGTTGAGCTGAGCAAGGCTCAATGAGGGTCTTATAGGCAGACAGCGCACCGGCACCCTCCAGTGGCCACTATGGAGCTGTTGGTGAAGACAAGATGTTAAAGTGAGATGACATGAAGTGCCCATAAACACAAAAACATTGGATAGTGATTTAGATTTGCATCACAATCTGAGCTAGTTAAATGCTCAACTCTGCCAGATGGTGCAATCAGTTTATTCATTTCCTGAGCAGGAAACTAAATTAAACTAAATAAAAATTAGGGAAAGTGTTGTTTGATAATCATCAACAAAATGATAACAACTGAGCTGAGTCCTGACTCAGTGTAATCTCTCTGAGAGTAGCATGTTTCCATATTTAATTTCAGTGGTGCACAACACGTTGCTATGTACACTGTTGCTGGTACTTGCTGTTTTTGAGGGAGTTGAATTACAGTTTATGTACAGTTATCATTTTATTGTTATTGAATGTTACTTGCTAGATTTGACATCAGTGTCAGCGTCTCGTACAGGCTAACATCAGTGTTAGCTTCTTAAGCCGGCTGACATGTGGCCTAACATGAATGTTAGCTTACCCTACATGCTAACATCAGTGTTAGCTTGCTTTTGTGTTGTGCGTGACGCAATGATGCAAAATCAATAGGTCAATAAATCCATTTCTACCTGATTGAACTGATCGAAGAGTTGCATTTGCGCCCAGCCGCAGGGTGCCAGTTTAAAGACTTCCTGAGCGGGAACATCCAGATCTCTTGCTGCCTGCACCTCCACCACTAGAGAGAGGGAGGGTGACGGCTGGATCCTACAGGGGGAAGTGTTCAGATATATGGAGGACAACGTCTGAGAGAGGCATGCATGAGGATTGGATGGTTCTCAAATGCTTTTTCTTCCTAAATTAAAGTGGATTTTGGGTAATTTCCTCCCCCTCCCCCATTATTTAACAAAGCCTTGTCCACAGACATGTTATGTCACTCCACAGTTCTATGTGATAATAAATGCAGATCTTTCTCATACCTGGGTACAGACTGTTTAAATGACAGGAGGGCATAGTTTGTAGGGGCGAGGCTGTGGGTGTAAGGCAGGCACTGGGCAGGGGGCAGTGCAGTCGGTGGTCTCACCTCCTGACCCTCTGAGTAGAGAGCTGCCACCAGGCGCAGGGCCCTCTGGGAGACCTCGGCCCCCAGCACCAGGTCATAGAAAACTACAAAACCGGCACTGGAACAACAGAGAACTTTACTCAGTTTAAATACAAGAGAGACAGTGACAATTAAATGTGACTTTGGGATATTTGAGGGAATTCGTGAGGAAATGAATGCATAATGTGCGCCCAGACGTGTGAATGGCTTTATATACAGTGGATGGTTTTGTTGAGTAAGACTGACGTGGGGTCGAAGGGGGCCGGACCCAGAGAGTCCAGGGAGTCCAACATGAACCTTTCCGGTGGAGAGGAGAAGGATCTGGCCTGAAGCTGGGGAGGAACGCAATCCGAATCAATGTCACAGACAAACACCGTCGATGATTCAGGACCCATTAACATGACACGATTAAATGCAAGTAAAAAAGAACCAGTCCAGAGGAGTTGTCTGCCGCGCTCTTTCACAGAATTGTGTAATTCGGCTTGACTCCGACTGTAAAATGATGTACCAGTGAAAGAGGTGCAGAAATGTGAGTCTTGGTTTGGCGTGGGGGTGGATGAGGGGGAGGAGGTGGAGGAGGAGGCTGTCTCCTGGGCCTGGGAGCTTCTTTGCTTCTCTCCATCTCCGCCTGCGAACTGGAAATCTGCAGGTGGTTCTCCCTCTGAATCAGCTCGAGCTCAGTCATCACTGCCGAGAGAGGACACGCAAAGACAAGATGTCCTCTGTGTGGGACTACTATTGATCTGCAGTATTAATTCTTCATGTCGATGACAATGTCAGGTTCAGGGACTTTCACGCATTTAATCGACCTAAAAATAACATCCCCTCGATGGCAGCATGACTAGATTTGGTGGGACTTTTGTTTTCATAACGGCCTAATGAAAAATGCTCAGTACACGGTGTCAGCAGGACACTCGTAGCTTGTAACAATATTGCTAAGAGGCAAATTCAACTCATAAAACTGCATGTATCACAATGCAAGCTCCAAGGATCATCAATTCAGAGACAGAACGTGGTAGGAGCAAACCATTAAAGATAATATAATGTAGTGAGTTTACTATCAGTGTACCCGTAGACCTAAAACAGACCCATCCAACTGGCTGCTTGTTGGCCAACGGCGCCCTTTGACAGCCTCATTCGGCTCCTTGGTCGTTTTGTTAGCAGGCTATTTAGCCAATACATGTGTTGCTGAGCACAAAAGCATTCTCATTTCATTAAAAAGTTTTAACCCTGGCAGTTAAAGTAGAGAATACTTTCCAAGAATTCAACTGACAGCATACTTCTACAAATAAAAGCTGCATTACTTTTTTCTTGTACTGTATTCTTGTTCATACAGTATATAATGTTCCTTTTTCAAATGTGAAAACTGATAAACAGAGTGGAGAAGTGCATTGAATTTTCCAACTGAGAAAGACATGAAGAAAGCCTGGCTCCTCTGCAAAAAAGTAACTGAATGGGCCGGACCTCAGATACTGAGGTTGTGTGTTCTCTAATTTTTATGGCAGCAATACAATCAGACCACGAGGAATTTGGACTGCACCATTTATTTTGATCTCATTCCCTCTGGCCGACAACAGTGAGCCTCGTCTCTTATTTGTGAGAACTCTCCAACCTCCACTGTCATGGCGTCGCCCCCCGGCGAGCTGCATCCTGAGGATCTCCTCCTCCAGTCTCTGGTTCTCCTGCTCCACTGCCAGCAGCTCCCAGCTCAGACCCCGCCGAGGAGGCTTCACCTCTGGACAATAACGCAGCTCAGTTTAGAACGATGTACTGAATGTGCAGAGGCGGTCCTTACCAGCACGATTTGTGACATCATAAATAGTCAGGAAGTCCATACTGGTCCAGCACCTGACATATACACATGATGAAGGCCAAGTATTTCCTCCATCACACTCCTGACTGATGTGGAAACCAATGCAAGAATGGACTTATTAATGCCAGACTTCTCCTGTGAAGTAGTTAAGGTTCTGAATGACAAATATGATCAGAATCATAGATTTAGGATTTTTCAATGAGGGAGTCGATGCAATTTCAAGGTTTTTATCAAGAGTATAGAACTTTAAAACATATGAGAAACACATTATTAGAAGTACGGTGTTTTAAAACATGTCTAGCGGGGGATCTTTAAGTGTAGGACTAGAATCTAACAACCCTGGAGTGAGGAGAAGAAATCAGCTTCTAGAGTGGAAAAAAAATTAAACGGAGTAAATTCATTAAAGGCTCCACTGAGCACAGCTGTGTTGAGTTATACAGCAAGAAGCAGTGCATATTTTCTGTCCGGCGTCACCCTGAGTCTTACTCTTGCCGGATGACGCTGGCTGGGTCTTCTCCAGGCTTTTGGCCTCTGCCTGCAGGTCGATCATTCGTGCCACGATGGCTGGATCCGACCCACCTGACTGCATGTACGCCCGCCGCAGGGCTCTGCAACAAAGAGACCTGACTGGCACTCACGTAACCAGGCAGCTCATTAGACTTAATTCACATTCACATATAAATAACCCGATTTTCTTTGTGGGGAGAAAAGTGCACTCCATCTTATTCTTCCATGCAATAGTGTTTTTTTTCTTTCTTTTAGATAAATGGCTTTTGAAGGACGTAGGTAAGTACTTTATCTGGGTAGAGAGAGCGCCGTCTGAACAAGAAATGAGCTCGTAGCTGTCATGATGCATCTCTTCATCCCTGCGTGGAGCGGGCTGATCAGCAGGTACGGAGACCTCTCGCACACTAACAAGAAAGAGAAAACACAGTAGATCATCTAAATTAAATCATATTCTGGCATCTATGGAAAGTTTCCCAGCCATGAGTTACCCTACAATAGGAAATTCAATTTATTCCACCGCAAATGTTACAATGAGGGACTACCCAGGCATGATGAAACACATAATTGACACTCTGAGTCATCCAGCAGCTACGGGGAAAAGGAAAAAAAAAAAAAAAAAAAAACTATTTCACTAAATATTCATCTCTGGGGCAGAGCTCCACAGAAGCATCCATTTCTTTCTGTAGGCCTGTGTGTCTGTGCCGACATCATTTATCCAAACAAATACGCATTAAATAAACTATTTGTTGAATCCTGGCACAGTCAGCCCCGGACCGTTCTTCTTCTGACAGATTTTTAAGCGACATTCCTCCCATATTTTAAAAGAAGCGCTTAAAAATCATTGTGACGATACACATGGACTGCTGATATACAGGAGCAGCTCGACAATGTTCAAGTTGCAGGTCTTGGCGACTGTTCAACAAGACGATGCCACTAATGTGATTACTGACTGTGTAGTCTTTAGAATGACGTATTTTGACGTCTTGGTGTTTAATTAATTTATTAATTCATTGATGTGGAAAATGATCTTTCAAACTAACAACGTGGTGTAGGTGTGATTCATGACATCACTCAGATAGGACCAACATTTTTTTGTCTCTTCTCCATTCACTACCATCCATGCTGTGTCTCAATTCAGGGTCAGCATCCTTCGGAGGAGCGTTTGAAGTTATTACGTCACAACGCCGCACAAAGGCTGTCCCAATCTGAAGGCTCCTCCAAATGCAGCCCACAAATGCTCCTCCCTTTCCCTCTTTTTGGAGGATGCACGGCTACTATCCTTTGCGGGCTCACATATCCCAAGATTCTTTGTGCACCCGGAAGAGAAGAAAGAAAGAGAGAATAGGGCAACATCGCGTGACGTAGATCATCACTTTCGCGGGCCTGGGCAGCAGAAATCATGACGCAAGAGTAAAACATTACGTGACACAACCAGGAAATGCTCTTAAGGCTAGACCGTTCTATTTAACAATGGCTGACGCAGCTAACCTTCTAATGACGCACACCCTGAATTGAGACACACCACCAGAGTTTTTTTCTAAAGAAGTTCCCACGAGGGAAACCTGAATAGGTGTGACTTCAGCTCTCTGTGGCCATGGTAACGTGGCGGGATGCTTCGTAACGTTTGGTCATTTTATTTTTTTGTAGCAGGGCCATCCTGTTGAGTCAGCTTATTACTGCAGCATTAAATGTTCTTCCACAAGTTATTCTGATGAACGGAGCAGCGTCACCCACATAGCTCCTAACAGACCCTTTAGCACTGTCATGAAGAGCGAAAGAAGAGAAAACTGGAGACAAAAGGACCCGGGACAAAGGTAACGTTGTTTATGTATTGTGACTGTTTTTTTGCAACATTAAAGTTGCACAGCCTAACATAGCCATGGTTCATTCTAACCTGACAGGCAGGCTGGGGATACATTACGACCTTTTGATGCAGATTCCGAAACGTTTTTCATTACAGCAGGTTTGCAAGCTAACCTGAGAAGCGCAGTTAGTATCACGTACAGTAACCTCCTTGACTGTGAGGTTAGCTCTGCTTGCAAAGGCGTCTTAGCTGACTAGCTAACGTTACCTCAAATAGTTTGAAACGTTAAAGTTTTGTTTGAATGAAACTTCACATAGCTACAATATCTTTTAACACAGCATGCTGACTAGAAAGTAACAAATGTATTATTAATTTTAGCTGAACCGTTTTTTGTTTTTTTTTCCATCTAGTTCTTGCTATTTGCTTGCTAGCTAACACATCTAGGGTTGCGAGCATCACTTATAATTTCTTAAGGCTAGCTTTATTTTTAAAACATCACATATTAAAGGTCCATGTTGCCCCACATATTTTCAGGTTTACCATTTCTTGCTTTCTAGCTATGTTTGATTTTATAATCCGTAAATTTGGTTAGATACATAAAACATATCTAAACCAGCCTATATTAAATAACAGTTGTGTAATGTATACATGAGAGCACAGCAAGAGGTTTAACTGCCCTTGCAAGAGTGTGTGCACTCAGTAATGAGCAGTGACAAAATTGTGACCAAACACAGCGTCGCAGAAAGAGGCCAGTTTTTTACAGAGATTATTTGCATTCAGATTTTCTAGAAAAATGTATTGTTGTTATTTTCATTTTGCTAAGGATGTAAACATCTGATAAGAGCATCTAAAAGCCTCACGCTGCAGGACATGTACACTCTGTGTCTTACTGTAACATGTGGAGATGTTCAGCGAGTTGTTGCAGCGTCTCGTTGTTTCTCTCCTCCTGTTCTCTGAGCTCCATCAGTAGACTCTCCAGGTGAGCTGGTTTGCTCTGCTCAGACAGGACACTCACCTGATGGGCTAGCTCTGACACACACGCACACACACACACACACACACATTAAATTCTTTAAAGTCTCTACTGAGTGTACATTTGAGGAGAATTTCAGCACAGATCTCTACACAAAAGCTGAGGAGGATGTTTGGATTACAAGGTCTCAGGCAGCTCATGGCATTTGTTCCTCACCGTCTCTCTGCTGCTCCAGCTGCTGGTTGTGAGCATGTATCAGGGCCAGTTGGCGCTCATGGAGCGCTGCCATTTCCCTCATCTCCTTCAGTCTCTCACTGTGACCCAGCTGACGCCCAGTCGCCTGAAGACCATGTTTATAAATGAATACATTCATGCACAGCACCGGCTCCTAAACATGTTTCATCCTGGAGCAAAATAATTCATCTCCTTTGTCACTCTCAGACCCGGCGTCATAAAAATGTACTGTCGTCCTCGCTCTGAGTGACCTGTGTATTACTCTGACAGCGGTGGCTTATGACCTAATCTATTATTAAAACATTTTACAATATAGAAGAAATGTGCACACTTATAGCACCTTGTCATGACTGAAGTGCTCACCGAGTACCATGCAATGAAACGCTCAGAGAAATAAGGGGAAAGAAAAAGACTGTATGAGAGAAAAAAGGGAGACACGAGAAACTTGTCCACCTCATGGTGTGTGGTCCTTTTAGACCAGTCTGGCAGATTTTCTTCAACGGACATCCTGGACTCCTGAAACTAAAAGTCAGAACATAGACAGTTTTTTATAATAGATATTGATCTTTGCACATAAAATGTATACTTGACAAGAACTAGTTCAGATACTTGAATGAATGTGCGTGTATGTCTGTATGATGTAGTGCAATTTACCATGAATTACCTGCAGTACTTGGTAACTGACAAACTAAAAATAACAGAACCTTCATCTGGAATCTTATGAATTAACTTATGAATCTCAGCTGAAGCAGTAATGGATCACAGGAAGTCAACAGTTAATAAGTGCTTCCTGTTTTGTCGTTGTGTTTAAGATGTTTTATTTCGCTCCAGTGCAGGACAGATTTAGTGTTTATGGTCCGGTTTCACCTCTTCTGTGAGGTCTTGTGGAGCAGCACTCGCTGTCTGACTGGTTGCTGCTGTGTCTCCTGCTCTTGCTGACTTCGGTTTGGCATCAGCGCTCCTCCACCTGCTCACGTTCCTGGGATGACCTCTCAGCTGCGCTCACAAAAAGACACAAAGACACATCCACTGTTTTTTGTCGCATCTGCTTCTGTCACTACAACGACAGAGACGCCTCATTAACCAGCTCCAGTCTGAACTCAAGACACAGACCTGGACCCATAAACAGATTTTTCACTCTTGACATTTTCTGTCATAGTCGGTCAGGTACTATCTGAATAAAATTAAACACGTGCTACACTGTCATATCAGTTCATTAGTGTGACCATCAATGTAAAAATCAGTTTGAAATACACTCTTTAATGAAGGGTTGATGCAGATCTGAAGAAAGGGACGGGTATCCAGGACTTTTTTTTTCCTCGCTGTCTTTATGTAGAGAGATGGGACGGTTTTAAAGTCAGTCATATTTAGGTCACTGGTATCTATGAGTGAGTACAATTCAATGTGCATCCTAGATCTGGAAATTATGGTTGAGAAGTTATGGATGGTTTAACATTTGGAGTGAAACAGGGCTATCAAGTATGATATTGGATTAGCTTTGATTGAATTAAAGGGGACTGCTGGACGCTGGCATAGGTATGCACTCTGCTGAGTATCACTCTTGTTTTCACTGTCAGTCTTATGATTACTTTCACTTAAACAAGTCTTTGTTTAGCCTAAAAAATGCAGACAGATTTAGGAAAATGCTCTTTGCTATTTCCTAGAGCCCAAGTGACATCTTCGAATAGCTTCTTTTGTCCAAACAACTATCCAAAACCCTTAATTTATGATACTAAATGACAAAGTGAGTGCTCACAGTTTTAGTTAAATTACCTCCACATTGATCACACAAGTTCCCTCTTTAGTTTCGTTCAAAGCAGAGCTCAGCTAATCCACCCACTTTGACTTTGTTCTCCTTTTCCAGATCACCATGACTCACTTACCTGCACAAGGTCAGGTGTTCTTGTCTGTTTGGGGTCCTCACACCCGGGCCTGTCTCTCATCAGAAGCTCAGAGCCGTGTCGGTGCACCCGAACGTGTCCAGCCTCACTCCTGGTCCCGGTCCTAACGCAGAACCGTGCTTTGTGTTTCTCGAGCAGCCCAGCGGAGCAAAACACCATATTGCAGTCACCACAGGTCAGGTCCCTCTCCATCCGGTATCAGAGCTGCTCTTCATCAAGAGTGAGAAAAAACATATAAAGGCTGCAAAACGTGTCTGGTTTGTCCGTGGCTCCTGTATGAGTTACTGGCTTTAATGTTTGTTGGTAACCATGCCAGTGTCTTTGTTGTGGAGCTGTGGGTGAGCTCACCTGAACAAACCAGTCATTATCTCTGCCTGTTGAGCAATATTCTGTATGAATGTGTCAGAAGCACAGTTAGACGACGATGTTTTTGCACCAAGCCGAAGCCGCAGCTTTGAGATTAAAGCTGGTGGTCAAGAGCCGTGAGCCTCTAAAGAGAACAGAAATAGCTCTCAGGTTCTGCGCTTTCTTCTCACGCCACATTAGGCTAACACTTCCCATATGTTTTCTTTTAGCCATTTCAATATTCATAACGCACCGGTTTTAAAATTCTCCGGCTGCCTGATGTGTTCTTACCCTCGAGTGAGCACCATGAGAGGCTGACTGTAGTTGTGCAGCCGAAGCACGGACGGTAAAGGGCCAGACCTCGGTCAGTATATTCACTCTGACAGCTCATTGCAGGATGCTGGCAATAATCTGACCTTAATGTCAAAGAAACAACAGAACCTATATGATAAAACTCAATGTTCTGGCCTGGTCTTGACTATTTTTCAATGTTTAGACAATACACTTTCTTTAAATTTCCCCTCAGTAGCTTATGTATGTATTTCACATCATAAAGTATACTGTGGACTGTGTAATGAAAAGTCTGACCTTACAGTTTTTTAGCACAAGTCTCCACAAAGACAGGTCAGCTCCTCTGAGGATTGTCTCACATCTAACAACACTTCCAAAATGTGTTAATATCTAGAGGGCAAGCTTGTGTCTCCCTCAAGCCATTCACTTCACAAAAGTGTGACACACTCCGCTCACTGGCATTGCAACGTATACATGTGACACATGGCTACCGGATTTCAGCCGTAAGAAAGGTATTTAACGATACTGTTTCTGCTGTAGACAACTCAAATTCAAATGTAATCTGCTCGCATTTGGCAGAAACTCTCAGATATGGACCATGACACACACACACACACAACTGTTTCACTGAATACATTTAAAAAGCGTTGTGGAGAGATAAACAGACTAAACAAAATGATAAACTGTTGAAAGGGTTGGTCGGATGGGTTCAGAAGTTAAATTGTAGTTTCAAAGTGTCCAAGCAGGATGGAGCGACGACACGTGCCACAATTCGAGATTAAATGAAGAGCGTTTTATCCTTTATAACACAAGTTTTTCCACTTTTCTCTCAATCTCCTCTTTCATTTCAAGAGATACCAAGAAGTTGTAGTTGGCATTTGAACCAACTCTCAGTCAGTGTCGTATTGAACTGGTTGTCTGAAGCAACAACAGCCTCCACAATACTGAGACAGACTGCTGCTGAGAGCTGAAATATTCAACATCCATCCACACTTCTGACACAGAGAGTGAGAGAGAGAGAGTTGAGGACTTGAACTCCTTTCTCTCTCCCACATCCTCTCCTCCCGCTCTGCAACACACACTCACACTCAAACACACACATGCCAGTCTGTTGCTAAGCAACTGTAAAATAAAGCGGTCGGCTCTGAAGTCAGGGAGAGAGAGAGGAAGAGAGAGAGAGACCGAGAGGAGAGAAAGAGAGTTCACAAGTACCGCAATCCACTACTGTTTGTTTGGCTCTGTACATGATCCCAGCACAGCTCTCGGTGTACCATCTGTGGATCTGCGAGGACTTGTGACTTCTGGTTCTCCGTCCGTCGACCAATCAGCGTTGGCTGGGGGGCGGGCCCAGCGGTTCCCTAGGTTACCGGTGTGATTGACGTTCAGCCTCCTGCAGCGGAGCGCGCGGCACTGTATCACTGATGCTCCTGCTTCCCCTCCGGAGACTGTGGAGAAATCTGGGAGAGAGGAGAGACGGAGAGACAACACAAGAGCGAGGAGGAATGCTGATCATTTAAAAGTGCCTCGCTCTCGTCCTCCCGCTCTCGTTACTGGAAAGATGAAAACTGGAGCGCTGGAAGAAGCCGGCTGAAGGGAGAGGAAAGGAAGGATTCCTGAAGAAGGGGGGATTTGTTGGTAAGAGATGCCCAACACCACTTTTTCTCTGTCTGTCTTGGCTTTACCAGTCACCTGTCCCTGCCAGGACTATGAATTATGGGGTAGCAGGTAAACGGCAGGTTTCTCTGGGCTGTATGTTACGTGTGTGTGTGTGTGTGTGGGTGAGACACATTCTCTGCATGCTGCGTGGCTGTAGAGGGGGTTTGGTGTTACTGTATATTTTACAGTGTCAGTTATGCAAAGGCTTTAGCTGAGTCAAGAGCTGCAGCTCTATATGGGACTATAGGAGCCAGAGTGATTAAAATGACACTGCGTGTATGAGCTGTGTCAGTCATTTCAGGGATGCTGTTACAGCTGAGGCCACAATTTTTAGGCTCGTCTACTGTATCTGCATAGGAGGAGGAGTATTAATTACATAACGCATCCATCTATACTCCTGTATCAGGGCTGTGCAGCAGCATACTGTCCCACTAGTCCAGAAAACCCTCTGTGCTACTATATCGTTTAGAGAAGTGTGGTATAGACGCTTTTTTTTTTCCAGTGGGACTGTCTCAACTCCTCTTTAGTGTGGAGGAATCCATCCATTTCTATGCAAATGTGTCTGTGTAGGACCCGATCTCCATTGGACGATTCACGGCGCTCCACTAGTGTGGGCAGATGTGTGAGTTAACAAGTGGGCAGGTGTGAAAACTCCTGATCCTCCATGTCTTGTTACAATCTGGGCTGATTATGAAAAGAGACAATGAGGAACAGGTCATGCGCAGGGTTCGACTGCGCTATAAGTGCGTGACATATGTGCCACCCGGAGTCCCTAAAACTTCCATTCGTAACCTCAGGTCAGGCGACAGCCGGCTTCTCCGTGCCTCCAGGACTCAGCTGTGCACAAACAGAGACTTTCTGCTCGGCTGCCCTGCTGCCGAGAGACTTCTGTTCGACCACCTGAGGACGCCTCAAATACTTCATCTGCAGGAAGTCTTTTTTTACACTTTTTTAGAGAATGTTTTTGTCCCCCTGACCGGTTTTGTGAGATTGGGTTCAGCCAGTTTCCCCAAAACACAATTTTCAAACTTTGATCCAGAGCCAAAAAGATTTTGACTGCTGAGAGACTCTGTACAGAACAAATTGTATTTTTTGGCTGTTGGGCTGAGGCGTCCCTGCTGCCAGACCCAGTTACAGATGCAAACGTACAGATATGTGATGGAAGTTTTAAACAGCATAAAAAGATTTTCTGTACAAATAATGTCACAGATAACGGAACGCACTCATACTCATACTACCAAGATTTTATTTAGCTTTGTACCTTGATTGTTTGAATATTCCAGTGAAAATGCAACTGTTGGTTGAATATAACAAACAATTTCAAATGAATTATGGCTATTATCCTGTTTTGTGAAATTTTACAGACAATTGATTTTTCATGAAAGTAATTGCCGTATTATTTTTGCTGCAAGAGGGTTTTTTTTTTTTTTTTTAATGGGGAGTTTTTCCCTAGTCAAATCAACAGTTTTAATGACAGAGGATGTCATTCACTGTGCTGTAGATTGTTAAGCCCACTGAGGCATTGTCATTGTGATTTGGGGTTATATAAATAGAACTAACTTTGATTGACTAATCAATTATGCTAATAGTTGTCAGTGTTAGCTATCCAGACAACATGTCCACATCTGTAACAGGTCTTGGCTCCGGCTCAGACCCTTTGTATTAAGTACAAAAGTCTCTCTTATCATTCAGCTTTAACAAGGCGTACAATCAGTGAAGGCAGCATTGAGTTTCCCTACTTGACTGATCATACTCACATTTTTCGGGGCACAATCCAACCAATTTCCTGTTTATAAACAGATAAATGCTCCAAGTGGCACATCAACATTATAAGTGCTGTTAGAGGAGCACATTTATATAAAAGACCCACAAAAAAATAAGCACTAAGCACTACCACTGTGCTGTCTTTAATGACACCAAAAATTGTACATGTTGGGTTTTTGAGGCTGATTCAGGGCTACATTTATTTTACTTGACAGCCCATTAAATATCACTTTTATTTAGTGTATGTCCATTATATTTTTTTTCACCAGTTTAGTTAGTGCTGAGCCAAAAATATCCTCGTATGTCAAAGTCTAGAGTACGGCCCTGGATGTGTGAAATCACCGTTAGTCGAATATTAAAGAAGAGCCTCAACAAAGTCAATATACTGAACCTACTCGTTTATAACGCGTTTCTGACGAGGATGTTTTGCTCACTATGATGGCGCACACTCCTCCTCCTGAATGGAGACATTTTTGTTCCAACCATCTTGATGTTAACTGACTCACTCTGCTCATAAAAACTCTGCTCCATCTTGTCAACTGGAAGAGAACTGACTAACATGGCAGCCTAACAGCTTTGTAGAATTCGTTGAAACGCAACCTGAAGAGATTCTTTAACCAGTCGCAGTAAAATACATTTATGCAGCTGTACGCTATTCTTTTTTTTTTTTTTTGTGACTGCAGGTCTGATGTCAATTCTCACGATTAATTCAGTTCCACGCTGCAGACCTGAATCTACAGAAAGAATCTATCAGCTTCGATAGAGACAACACCAGTTTGCTATCAGTGAGAGTTAATCAGATATTCCATAGCATTACAGTACAGTCGGAGGTGTTCGGGTCTCTAGAGCTACTGCCTGTCTGCCTGCCTGCGTAGGAGGAAACATCTCATCTTCACAGCTCCGTCTACTGCAGATAGAAAGCTTTTGGATTTGTTTCTGCTTCATTAGGCCGCATGCAGAGCAGTGGCAGGGAAGATGACAGAGAGGGGGGGGTGGGGAGTGGGGGGGGATGAGACAGACCAGGAGCCAGATTTGAGCCCACAACATCACAAGTACATGATATTCACCTTAACCCACGGATTCACTGGGATGCCCCACAGCTGAGAGATTCTTTTGGCCAAGTCGACAGTAACACTGGTAGTACTGTGATTACAGTCCTGGTAAGCCTCAAATATCTTGACTTGACTGGCAGGGGTTAGCTGAAAATCAGTCATGTTTCAGCAGAGCCCGTAAGGTCGCAGGATGAGCGTCAGTGACAGTTTGTCAGAGGCGATGTGTCAACAGAAGGTGCAAAACTGTAATAAATGTCATTGTATAATTATACTGAATTTGCTTGTTCTAAAACTAGGATTAAAATCTTATAATTGAACCAATATTGTATGATTGATAAAATTTTACTGTTACTATTGAAGTGATGTTTTTCCAATGATCATAGCTCATGTCTCAAAATACACACATGAATACACCCACACACATATACCAGCACAATGACAGCAACATTAGCATTTGGAGACGTGTTTTTGACCATTTTTTGCAAGTGCAGGTTCGCTTTCCTTTAGCTCAGGTTTTGGTCTCTACCAACTCCTGTGGGAAATGTCTGGCTCTTCAGCTGCTAATTGCTATTGCTTACTGTCTTTCTGCTGTTTGGTGCTGAGCAGGCAGTGTACAGTGGGTTTGTAGAGCTTTTTCTGTATAAACGGCCACCTGCTGCAACTGAAAACACCGCCGTGAGAGGAAATCGGTGAGCACAAAGCTGCAGGCCGTACAGCTAAACAATTAGCAGCGACTCACTTAAAGTTCAGCAAAATATAGAGGAGCTACAGAATCCACTGTTTTCTGCTATAAAGCTCTACAAATCCACAATACATGTGGCTAGAAACATGACTCCTAATGAGTGATCATCTTTCTTTGTAACTGCAGAATATCTTAATAATCAACGATATGGTCCCTGTTATGTGTACAACTTTTTTCACTGCCCCCCAGTGGCCAAAAAATCTAGAATATTTACAGTATATGTGATGATATGGTGCAGCCAATATTAAATGCTAAAGTGACTGAGAAAACAGAACAGAACTGACTGACTGTCCAAAGGAGAACTCAAGGGGAGAGCATGAGGAGTTTAAGAAGTTCACCTGATTTGTGCCTCCGGTGTGGGAGAGGATCCATACTGTGCTGTAGACACATGGATCTGTCTCAGCAGACAGATTCCTCTCTGGAGGATGTAGATGGTCTCGATTCTGCGTCAAGCTGGTGGTAATGCCTGTTTATATTTATATCCAGATGATTAACCTGTCTGGTTTCAAGGTTACACATTCTTTCTGAAGGCGATTTCGGCCAGAATGACACTGTGGCCTCAATTGTATCACACTCATGCAGCACGGTGGGGTGCAGTTTTAACATCCTACCAGCGAGTGCAGTTGCAATGAAGTGCCATTCAGGACTCAGCTTGGAGGCTGCAAACTGTATTTGTTGCTTGGCAACATTTGCTTATTGGACATACTTGTGGAGTCTCAGCAGTTTGATTGCTAATGTGATGTACTCATGACAAGCTGACCCGTGTCAGTAGAGACTGAAGCAGTTTGTAATATCTGGAGTACTTAATATCTGTTCGTCTGAGAAATGGTTTGATTCAGTTTCTCCTGTGCAAAAGGATTCAACACTGACAACATCACAATGCAGAAATATGGAAAAGAATATGAGCAGAATTTTACACTTTACAGAGACATGCTAGGGACTAAGCTTGTTTGTGGTTTCACAAATCATTAATCATTAATCATTAATCATTACTTCAGCAGCAAGTCTAGCTTAAACGTGGTCTTGAGTATTTGTTCACTTGTCCAATATTGACATTTTTATATGACAGCAAGTGACAGCTGGTCTCGTCCCACAGATCTGCAAATCAAAATATAATATAATAACTCCAGCAATCAAGTAACGTTATCAATCATATTGTGCAAACTGTCTGTAATCCCCAGTAATTACAGAGGTAAATCATACTCTCTTCTCCTTGCTTGGAAAAACTGACAGTTTGAAGATTGAAGGTTTCTGATAAGAACCTCTGGAAGGTTTCACTCTGATTGAGAGGCGAGGTCAAGGACTACTTCTTCCCGAGGGAGAGGGAAATGATTCCGGTACGGAGGACAGCTTGATTAAAGTCTCTGCACACCCATGGTACACAGGCGCTTTCACTTTTGGCTGATGAGACCTCTTCTCAGTACTGTGTGGCTGTGTACATTTATACCTATCATGTTAAAAAAAATCATATTTAGATTATAGAGTAATGAATGTGATGAATCTGTGTATTTCAAATGTCTGTTGTGAAAAAAAAAAAACTATTTGGGCTAGCACAGCATCTTTGTTTGAATTAGGAAATGGAGTTCATCCAGATTGACAGAAGACCCGTCGGGATTCCCAAAATCACTTAAAAACTGTTGTTCGTAGCAGTACTGACTCACCACCTACCACTCTCTTTGCGATGTGTCCTCCACCGATGCCTCCAAATTCCCATTAAGTTCGGTGCAAACAGTGCTTCTATGGTTGATAATACATACAGGTACAGGTTTGTGATAAGTGGGTTAAATACACACCTTGTAGGACTAAACCACGTGAGCACAAACTTCTAGAGGTTTTAAACTTTAGTTTGACACAAGGCCCTGATTATAAGACAGGGCCAAGATCACATATTAATGCTTGTAGTATGTATGGTAATATAGTCCCTCGTAGTCTGGGGCCCCACCGCAAATTCTGAATGACTGCGACCATGTGCACTATGTGCACGCACCCACAGGTTTCTTCATTCACACATACACAGAAAACTGCACAAACACCTGAATGCTGGTAGGCCACTCTCATCGCCACGCTCACTTATGACCAACTGGCATGAACACACACTCATTTGACCTCCATGCCAAATGCCAGCCTCCTATAGGCTGAAAACTGTGGTTGCCAAAGGGGCGAGGACATTTCTCCTGACTGACAAGCTATAGAGCATATAGAGCTGCTATGGTCTGATTCTGGAAATATGTTGAAAGAAACCACACTGAGTGCTGATAGACAACCTTGACTACAGAGAGAAAAACAGATGCCCGATGATTAGAATGTAATGATGAAAGCTTCAAAGCAGAAGCCGAGGCGAGCACTTCACTGACTCTGATGTTGCTCAGGCGGGACAATTGAAACATTTATGGCTGTTTCATGTTTGCTGAGATGAGTTACATCAGCAAACTGCCAATATATGTACTTATATCCTGACAAGAAAATACCAGAGAACATCTGTAAACCAGTCAAGTTTAAGTAGGTCCAGTTACAAATGGGGCACACTGACCTAGATATACAGACAGACATGCAGACAGACAGGTGAAGAAACAGACGGAGAGAAAAACTGCTCTAAATCTAAGGATTTTCTGTTTGTGAATGAACTCACTTTGTGGAGATTAAATGTTTCCTAAGTAGTCTGGGTTCGGAAAGACTGTGTGTGTGTGTGTATGTCACTGTATGTGCGTGTGGGTGTGTTTTCTGGTCTGTCTGTACAGTTACTGTATGGTTGCATCATTCTCAGCAGGATTTTGAAACACAGAGAAATACGCAGAGAGGGCAAACAGAGGGGTACAAAGAGGAAAAGGAGCAGAAGAGACACACAAGAGAGACCACGCTCACCCAGCTCTCCTCATTTTTGTGACATATTAATGGCAACATTTCAAGATATTTAATTAATCCGTCACACATCAGGAAAACAGCACGGAGACAACTGCAGTGGAGATATTTAGAGAGACTGACTCACTCAAATGATGAGCTTTGAACTGTTTCCTTTATTGAACAGCGTGAGGCAATGTTAATCTGCGATCAACAGCAGCCCATAATCAATGTCTCTGATTGGACTGCAGATATAACCAGAATAAGGGATGAGTGCGTTCATAGGACTGAGAGTCAGAGACAAAAGGCAGCTTTTTTCAGCCCCACCTCAGATTCCAGTGCCACATATTTAACATATGTTGCCTCCAGCCATCCCTGACCCTCACAGATCTTTGTGCTTTCTGTTTTGTGGCTTTAAAGCAAATCTCCAGTTGGTTGTTCTCTATGACAGGACACTTTGGGAACATTTGCTCTTATCTCCAGCGGTGAAAGAAGTTTTCTGACCCTTGACTAAAGTAAAATACATAACTAAATATAATAAACAAAAAAACACTACAAGTTGAAATCCTGAATTCATAATCCTACCCAAGTAAAACTACATTATCATCTAAATGTACTCAAAGTGTCTAAAGTGATAGTAGTTGTTTGTCAGAAATATGTCCCCTGTGAATGATAGATTATTATATATGACATCGTTACTGACGCCTCAACGATTAAGCATCATTTTACTGTTGTAGCTTGAGGCTGAACTGTGACATGTTTAATGTGATATGAAAAGTACACAAGTGCAGGCAGGCTATTATTTCTTTTTAATTCGGTCAAATGAAGGTAAAAATAGGGAGACACAAAAACAACAAACAAAGAGACAAACTACAAAGAGAGACACAACAGTGATGGAGAAAAAACCTGAGACACAAGATGACCACAAACAGACACAAAGAGACAAAACAACCGCAAAGAGACAAAACAACCACAAAGAGAGATCAAACAACCACAAATAGACAAAACAACAACAATGAGAAATCAAACAACCATAAAGAGACACAACAACTGCAAAGAGACAAAACAACCACAAAGAGACAAAACAACCACAATGAGAAATCAAACAACCACAAAGAGACAAAACAACCCCTAAGAGAGATCAAACAACCACAAATAGACAAAACAACCACAATGACAAATCAAACAACCACAATGACAAATCAAACAACCACAATGAGACAAAACACAATCGACAAAACAGCAGCCACAACATACAACTCAAAGAAACAAACCACAAAGAAAAATCAAGCAACCACAAAGTGACAGACCAGACACCAGAGCCACATCTAATTCAAAGGTTTCTAATCCCTTCCCTGCTGTTTACATGCCAGTTTTGGCTTTGGTAGATGTCCAACAAAGTGCTCACCTTATCTCATGAGGCTGATTCATGTTGTGATTAATTTGCTGCATTGTGCTCCAGGGTGTACATTACACAACAGGACAAACGACTGTTACATTTACAGCCTTGCGCTTTCTTTGCTTACATCAACTGTCACAACAGCAAACAAGACAGAGGTCTGAACACAAAGAGGTTTTTGCATTTTAATTAAATGCAGATAAAAAAGTTGGATCCTTATAAAGTCTAGATTGATTTTGCTGGTTTCTACAGTCTTACCAACCCCAGATTGTAATCAGTTAAATGCTTGATCCTTCTATTGACAATGGAGACCACAAAACGTGTGTGTGTGTGTGTGTGTGTGTGTGTGTGTGTGTGTGTGTGTGTGTGTGTGTGTGTGTGTGTGTGCTTCTGCATCCAGTATGATCTGAAAACAAAAACACAAAGCAACTTATAATTAAGTATAGAGACAAAATGGAGCAACGGCAATTTAGCTATCACTTTTTGAATCATTGTGGGAAATCATACTCAACATCTGACAGAACACTGGTCCTTTATCATTGCTCGTTTGTTTCATGTTCATCTCAAGTGAGTTTGGCTTTATTTTCCTTTCTATCTATGTAAAGTACAGATTCAGTCAAAGAGCTTATTCAATGGTTCTGTACGGCTGTAACTGAGCGGTGCTTTGAGCTGAATGGTAACATGCTGGTGTTAAGCCAAGTGTAAAGTTTAGCAAGCACTGGGTTATAAACCGGAGTCTGGGACAAATAAACTAATTTAACCTGATCAAAAGTCAGGATTACCAAGTTGTTGTAGGTCATCCAGAGGGGAACACGAATACATTTTATGACAATCCATCCAGTAGTTGTCGTCAACCTCATATAGCTGTTAGAAGAGAAGTCAGGGGCTCACCAAAATCATTCACCCTGTGGTGGCAATGGATATTTAAAATTTGTGGCAATCCATCTAATAGTTGTTGAGATTTTTCAGTCCGTACCAAAGTGGTGGACCAATTGACAGATTGACAAAGAGACGAGCATGGCTATAGTTCTCTTTCATTTTTGTTCAGTGGGACGTTTATTGAAGCCATTAACATTTTTTGATTTGAAAATAAATCAGTTCTCAAGGATCTTTGGAGCTCTTCAAGTCATAAAGTTGATGTCTTTATACTGAAGCCTTTAAAACCAATTAAAGCTATCTGTCTTTATTTGAGTTCAAATGTACGATTTGTGAAACCTGCAGAAACCCTCACATCCCCTTTCCTTTCCTTTCCTTTCCTTTCCTTTCCTTTCCTTTCCTTTCCTTTCCTTTCCTTTCCTTTCCTGTCCTTTCCTTTCCTGTCCTTTCCTTTCCTCTCTCTTTTCCCCTCCTCTTTTGTCTCCTCTTCTTCCCTTTCTCTATCCTCTCCTCTCCTCTCCTATGATTAGCTGCAGCTCTGTAGGTTACCATAGCACCAGAGAGAGAAAAGTCAACCCACACAGAGTCTCCTGCCTACCACTCATTCTCTTCCTCTCTCTCGCTCTAGTCTGCCGTTGTGTCTTTTCCTCTTGCTCTCTCTCCGTCTATCTCATCTCTCTCTCTCTCTCTCTCTCTCTTGCTGTCTTGCCCGCCTCCTGCTGTTCTTCTCAGCACGACGCCATCATCATTTTTTAATATTGGTTTTGTCTCGTGGCAAATTTTGTACATCTGTGTTCACCTGTGTGTGCAGATGTGTGTGTGTGTGTGTGTTCAGGCTTGTTATGCATACATGCTTGGTTATGAATATGCAGATATGTTCTGCCCAGCATGACAACTCAGCCTCACTGTCCGCCCACACATGCAGGATGCCCATGGACACGCGCACACACACTCACACTCACACTTGCAGAGATGCACAGTAAAGAGGTGGGCTCTGACCGGACCCTCCAGACCCTCCAGAGTTGTTGACAGCCACCAGCGAGAACAGGCCACTAATCCTGCTCTGTTTGTTTGTGTTTTGGTCTTTCCATCTAGTTACTGCTTCTGTGTAAATGCTAACAGAGCGTTCATTAGAAATGTGTGTGCGCCACTGTGTGCAAGGTTTGTGTGTGTGTGTGTGTGTGTGTGTGTGTGTGTGTGGTTGAGAGAGAGAGAGAGAGAGAGACGGAGAGTGAGTCATCGGAGACCTTCCCCACCATTAGCCAATAAGATGGGGTGGTTTGGGGATGCCGGTGGACGCCCGCCTGCGGTTATTACATGTTTAACACCAGTTTGCATTTATAGTGTCCACGCTTGTGTGTGCGTGGCTGATAGTCATATCAATTTTAATGGACCAGAAACACCAGTTTGTCTCAGAAGGCTTCGCAACATGTAACAATTTGTGGAGATTTGTGCGTATTGATTTCTTTTTTATTGGTCGAGTTTGAGCCGACTGTAACGTGACCGTCTCTCTCAGTTGTCTCAGCAAGCTCATGGACGATTTGTTTGAGTTGTTTGATGCTGCTGGACTGTGGATTTCTTTGTGAAGGACTTTTTGCGACAGTGACACAAAGCATGTTCATTCCCGAGTGCTTCGTCTCAGTGCCTCTCTCTGCTCTGCTAACAGAGGGCAGCAGTAGCTAACGTAAGTTTAGGAGAGGAGTCAGCAAACACAAACTAATGACCAGCTTCCAACACAACGGAGAAGCTCCACAGAGCCTAACTCCACTGATTTTACATATCAGTCTCTGCACAGGTCTTGGGGCATAAGACTGTATATGTGAAAATAAGATGCATAAAGCCTTTTGTGGCTCTAGATTGAGCTGGATAGAGTCTGATAAGCAGCCCGTAACAAGTGACGTCACTGGAGGCAGGTGTGGTTGGGAGACTGAAGACTACAAATGTGAAATCTGAAAAATCTCTGTTGTTAAGAACTCAGGAAGATGTGAGCTGACCCAGCAGACCTCTGTTGTCCATTCCTCATCTCTGCTTGAGAGTAGCATTATATTAACCACTGGTAGAATGACATACATGAATCTAAGACGGACCTGTAAGAAGTAAATTTGAATTGTGTGTAATGTATGTCAAGCTTTGACAAGAAAGAATAACCCCTGAAAAAAAGAGCAAGTATCTCTGGTCCTGCCGCATCGATTTTAACTCTGTTACAAAGGTATAGTGCTATATCAGTAGAGTCCTCTTTTAAGACTTTCAAATCCACACTAGTCCTAGCCCCCATGATACCTTGCATGAATTATGGCGGCAGCCTGGTGACCTGGTGCGTCCAGATCATGGTAAGGTGTTGACGCTTGGTTCGAAGAACAAACATGACCATGTCAAATGACAAGGCTTACTTGGGTGCCAGCTGAATGGGTGAGTGCAGAGAGGATTAGAGGGCTGCGTGAGGTAAAAGAGATGAGACCAGCCTGCATCCACTATAGTTCCCAGTGATCTTTGAGAATACCATCTGCTGTCTGTGCCATTCATTATTTACTGTTAAATAATCTATGTGGTCAGCAGGATGCTTCACTGCTAATGAATTATAGTTGAATGTGGAAGATGACTGTGTTGGTCCATCCTGGAGACAAAAAAATAAAGATGTTTCATTTGAATACAACTGTAGCTTGAGGTGCTTTGTAGTGTTTCCTTATCGACAAAGTTTATGTTCGCATTTCTTCAAAAACGCACTGTGCATATCCGTAAGGCCTTACAAAATCAGTCAATACATTTCCTTCCCAGTAAAACATTTGTACAACTGACTCTTAAAAAACCCTCTCAAACGGTGCGTCGCTCAGACTCTCGTTTGCTCTCTAGCAGTCGAGTCCCCGTTCTCCATCTTCGTTCGGTACATTGCTACAGTTGCCGGCACGACACTGCCAACTGTGAAATAGCTGAAACTAACATGAATTACATGCTGACACCCATGCCTCGGAGGGCTCATTCACATTACAAACAGACCGGGGAACACTCATTAAGACACGCCAGAGCATTTTCTTGTCGTCAGAAACCTCACAGGGTACCTTCAGACATGTGTTATGCATCTCTTATTTTAAAAAAAGGAGTTGAAAACCTTCCCTTTAAGACAGATATTTTGGTAGAATTAGATTTCATGTTTTACTCCATTGTTTGTTTTAATTTTTGTCTGTTTGTTGTTTTTATGCTATTTGACTTTGACTGTGAAGCACTTTGTTACTGGATTCTGTGAAAGGTGCCATATGGATGAACTTTGCTTGCTTGCTCGATATTTGCATCAAAATGTCTAAAATCGACAACACCGACAACACAGCTTACATCCGTGAGCTTTCCTGCCCAATCTATATAGGCAGATCAGGAATAATCATAATAGTCACAAGAACTCCTATGATCCCACGCTTGGTATGCCTTCTGTTCTCAGTTTTGATTGTGACACCTCTTGTGTCAGGAATTATATATTGTGCATGAAACCTTGTTTTTGACAGTATATTTGCTGAGCAGGACACACGTAACATGTTTTGTGAGAAACATAAAGGTACATTTGTTCATTTTTCTTGGCCACATTTGGAGCCTAATGACTAAATGCAGTGACACATACCAGGCAGATTCAACTGGAAAAGCTCAACACAAACCTCAGAAACGCACAAATAACTGCCAAAGGCAACATAGGCAATGATTTATCCTGACGGTGTTTTAACAGCAAATACAGAAAGCGTTGTAAGGCGGCGTGGGCTGTCCTTGGTCAGAAAGTTAATGGAGTTCTGCTCAATTGTTCGGCACAAACAGCACAACAGGTGTGGGCAGGTGGAGAGAAAATATGTATAACAAACATCAGCAGCTCGGGTGCTGAGTGTGTTTTTTGGAGTTATGTGCATGTGGGGTGTGTGAGGTAGGAGTGAGATGTTAATCACTGCTGTGGTCACAGATTACAGGAGTTTATCAAAACAGATTTCTGAACATGGCGCTGAAAAGGATCAGCGAGCAATTTGTATGGACTGTCGTGATTCACATGACTGACAGTTTGGAGAAGTTTATTCACATTTCACTGAGGTGGATTTGTATGTAAATGAGTTGTTAGGGACCCAACGTGGAGAAGCATAAAAATAATTGATCACTATGACAGATTAAAGGCTTTAAATGGAGTACTTGTGTGTGTGTGTGTGTGTGTGTGTGTGTGTGTGTGTGTGTGTGTGTGTGGTGCGTGTGTGTGTGTGTGTGTGTGTGTGTTCCCGTGCATGCAGCAGGTGGAGCCCTGGTTCCAGTGTTAAATGTCACATTGATAATAGATGCATGGGTGTACCTTGTAATTACATTGTGGGGACACACCTCTCATGTGGAGTCTGGCCCCAACAAGGCTGCTGATTTATTTTAAGCCTTCTATTATTAAAAGTAAATAGAGGGCAGCATAAACGTTGGGTTCGGGAACGTAGCTGATAAGATTCGGGAAAGAATTAAATTTAGGTGACTGATGTAAATCACCAATAGAATGTCATCACATGTTAATAAGAGTTGTAATGGTAGATGGTTCCTTTACTCAGTCACTGCATGTGTCTGAAGTTGTGATATGGAATAAAGAGATAGAGAGAAGCTTCTGTATATTTTTGACTGCCATTTGTAAAACAAAGCTGACACAGGTCAAGCAATATCTTATATGATGTATAAATTAAAGTGATAAAAAAACATATCATTTTATATTAGCATGCTTGTACAGTAGAAATGTTGAGCTCTTGAGGAAGTATCAAGTGTACTGCAAGGGTGTCTATCTGTGAGATTTTCTTTGATGCAAGAAAAGAAAACATCTTTCAGGAATCTTAAATATTAAACCTAGAGGATTAAACATGTCATTCCAAGCACTTCCTGATGTAATTTCTGGTATGATGGGAACAACTGAGAGAGATCACTGTCATTGTAACATTTTTCTTATTGTTTAAACATGAAGTGAGACAGCCTTGATAATTTGATTACATTTGATTTCTATGCATCGGATTTGTCGTTGAATCGGAATGCACAAATAAATTTGTAAAATCCTTATTGTCAATGACACAGATGATCGTTCAGTCATCTGCAGTCAGCATCCTGTCGATCGCAGTTGTGCTCACATTCTGTAGGCGCTAGCAAGCGCCATCCTGGGCTACAGCCAAACCACAAACGTTACACACACAAGACTGGAATGATCTGGTTATGACTCTTGATCAATGTCCTTTACATTCATATTCAGGATGATGCTACTATCTGTAATGTCCCCATGTTTCGTTTGACCACTGGCTCCATGAACTAGGTCGAGTTTGCAAATATGTTTATCAGCTAACGTTTCAAAGCAACCAGTGCCAGATCCATGATGTGTAGCTAAATTACAGCTAGCTTGCTAACCTTAGCTGAGATTACAGTTTGCTAGTTGGCTGCCCTTGCCTTGCAGTAATATTGGCTATTCAATTGCAGTCATGTAGGTTGTATGCCTTTGTTTTGTCTTGTAACTGTATTCATTGTGAGCTAAAATCAAGACTGTTTCTCATAATACTTAAGTATCATTGATCACGTTAGCTGTCTGTCATTCGGCAAGCCAACTAACATATTCATGAATTAGTATTCTGCCAGTCAGAATGTAGTGAGTAAGCAAGCTATGGTTAGCCAGTTAGCTTTATCTAATGCATCTGGAAATGGTTTGCCTTGTAGCATTAGCTGATAAAGTAATTCTCAAAAGGCAAGCAAGCTAGTTAACAGCCAGATCAGCGCTGGGAGTCTGGATGAATTAGCTGACATTATCCACTCAAGATGGAATTTTTTGCAGTAATGGTGGCTTTGACTGAACTTTGTGTTTGAATCTGTGTTTTTCACGTTAGTTTTGCACTGTTGGTGCTGTTGTGGAGTGGATGAGGGAAAGTCACTGGGAACTGGAAATACCATCCCGAGTTCTATCCTTAGACGTCAAAGGCAAAGGGATCAATACATGTGAATAGTTTTACATTCTCACATATCGTAAATACAGTTTTATGGAATGAACTGGATGGATGGATGGATAGAACGAAAGACAAAACTTCCTCTCCTCCCTTCATCAAGCTCCGCTTTCTGTGTTCTGCTCATTAGTTTCCATAGTAACAGAGTGTTGCTGAGCTGGTCGTCAGGCTGCCCACTCAGCCCGCTCTCTCTCTCTCTCTCTCTCTCTCTCTCTCTCACACACACACATGCACGTGGACACAAACACTTATGCACACAGTCATTCACCCATAGATGCACGGAGAACCACGCATTACAGTTGCATTGACTCAAGGACACACACATAACTTAGTAATGACATGGTGACAAACATACAAATGCATGCACCTCTACATGTACACACAAGCTATACTCACACAAGTGTGTTGTTTTGGGGATGTGATCTCATAACGAGGCTGTTCTCATCACTCACACCATCATCTTTGACTCTGAGAAGTGTGTGTATGTGTGTGTAAATGTAGACAGCCTAAAGGCCTCTTTAAACCTCATCAGTGAGAGTGAGGTCAGTGATCGGAAGTTTGCAGGCACAGAGTCACCAACACCAAACATACACAGGCACACACATACATCTGTTAAGGCGTGTTGGTCCTCGGAAGGATAGAACTCCAGGAACACGCACAAGAACCAAACTCAGTCAGATATGGTGTGTACGGGGTAGCTAGCCCACTCAGAGCGCTGCAGAGACAAAGACAGAAACAGAAATACCAAAGTAGGTTAGTGCAAAGCATTCTGGGATAGCAGGATACCCCCTGGGCTTCTGCAAGACGCTCCCTTTCTTTCTCCCCTTCACTGCTTCTAGCTCTGACTCTTTCCTTTCTTTCTTCACTTTTTTCCTGCATGTTTTCCTTCCTGCTCTGATTTCATCTCTTTATGTTATCTCTCTGCTTTTTGTCCTCTTTGCTGCATCAAGTTATGTAGTGCTGTAATTTATGTGTATGCGTCTATGTGTATGAGAGAGATAGTGATAGGAAGAGCTGATGCCTCACGGATGAAGATATGAGAATCAGAGATTTGAGATTCAAAACTGAGTTTTATTCCTAAGTCTCTGTTGAGCCTTTATTACCTTGTAGCTTGGTGAGCTTTCCTTCTCCCTCTGAACAGGCTGTGTTGTGAGTTTCTTGTTCCAGTATTCGCCACTGTGTGGAGTCGAGACAAACATTACATCCTGCTCTGGGATGAAATGCCCAAAGATATAGTTTGTTATGATGTATGTTATGGATGACGCATGCTCTGTGTCAGTATTTAACTTGTCATATCTGACACTTACAAATCAGTATGTTATTCCCTTTTCTTAAAAAGACAAAAAAGCATGCTTCTTTATGAATATGAGTTTTTTCAGTACATTTAGTCCAGTACTAAAGTACACTGTGAGCTACTACTTAATTTGAGTGTTACCATTTAAGTCTTTTAATACTTTTACCGCTCTTCTTTACCGCTTTTTTTTTTC
Source organism: Acanthopagrus latus (assembly GCF_904848185.1). Lineage (NCBI taxonomy): Eukaryota > Metazoa > Chordata > Actinopteri > Spariformes > Sparidae > Acanthopagrus > Acanthopagrus latus. Next base: position 24,661,380 of record NC_051049.1, read on the forward strand.
CACTTTTGTTTTGACCACTTTAGTTATAAGTTATACAGATTTTTACTACAAAACATAAATCAACTTTAAATTAAGATGTGTTCATTTGGATTAAGGTACCGCCATCAATATTTAAATTACTTAACAATGCTCCAACTTTAACAACTACAACATAGTGATAATTAATAGTTACAATCTAGTGATATAATATATTGTACATTATTCTGAAATGGGCCATTCTGCATTCGGATGACTCATTAAAGTTTTGATACTTTTGGCACAGCTTGATCCTAGAACTATTACAACAAATACTTTTTGGTAGTAAGAATGTGAATACAGGACTTCTATTAGTAAGACAGTGTTTTAACGTTGGAGTGTTGTCATCCTTTAACTTAAAATGCTCTAAATAGGTCCTCTACCAGTGAAAGGCACAGACAAGTTTTGCTCAGGTCCAACCTGTCATAATCTCATTTATCTATTCATTTAGCAGTTTATTTGACAGAGACAGTACAAATAGGCATTGTTACATCAAATGAATGAATCAAACACACGATACAACGCTCTAACATAGGCACAAAAACTAACAATAAAAATGTCAGACAAGCATCCGCTACAGCTAGTAAAACATGACTGAAATTAATGAATAAGAACAGACAGAGAGAAAAACGAGAAACCAAAAAGGTCAAACTTGTTCACAGATTTTGTGTAAGCCATAGTTATGCCTTAATATTGAAAGCACTTACAGACCTGCACTGTGTGGTTGAGCTTCCTGCACAGTACAGTAAGCCTTTGTAGCAGCCACTCATAACCTTAACCTGGTATAACCATAATGTTCCTACACCTGATCCTAAGAAATAACATTCCTGCCATTCCCAGCCTCCTGGTTTAGGGACGGAGGTACCCAGACACACACCAGCAAGTATATGAGTCATGAACTTCCAGAAATATGCAAAAATATCCTAAAGGTATATGTGGTCCCTTTAAATAGTAAGTGATATGGTGCATGTAAGGTAAAATTATTGTGAGTGGAACAAATGAGAGGGCTATTCTTTAATTACAGCCTCCTGTTTTTTTTTTTCCTTTTTTAATCTTAGTTTCTTTCTGCAACCATCATCAGCTGTTGACCAGCATCATCATTTCACAGCCATTTTGTCAAAAAAAAAAAAAAAAGAAATCTGCTTGTTACTTGATTGTGACGTGCAAGTTCAGACGCGGCAGCTTTTGTCACGCTGTCAAAAACGTGTAATCGTTCGCCCTTACAGTCACGTTGTTCGTCTGACTCACTGGTTCGTTCAGCTCGTTTCATTCATTCACCCGCTTCCTCTCCTCCTCTTCCTCTTCTGTCTTTGTCTCCATCAGCAGATTGCGGGGATGAAGGGATGAAAACAAAGTGACAGACAGGGAGGGAGAAAAGATTGATGGAGTAGAGGGATGAAAAGACGTTTTGGCAGATCTGCTAGGAAATCTAGCGAGCGGTTGAAGAGCTGCTGGCTTGATCCCCGGTGCCTGACTGTGCCCACTACAACGCTTTGAATCACAATGAAACTCCTGAGGGACTTTTTATTTCCCTCCTCACTAAAGGAGGCTTAATTATTAACAGGTTTTATTAGAGAAAGCAATTAATAAACAATCGCTGCCTCCCCGACTGTAGCAACCTGTCAATACAAATATTTGATGATGCATTTAAGGTGGAGTGAAACTGGGATAGTGGCTCAGATCTGGTGCGGCAGTTTAGTGCTCCACATTTATACCAGTTGTTCTCTTTGAAGCGGTTCAGGCTGTCAGGTTATTTTTTTCGCTGACTTTGGTTTTGTCAGACAGTGTCAATACGCCGCTGTACATGCACTGAGAGGAGAGGAGGAAAGAGTTGAAACGAGGGAGAGAAGAGAGGACAGGGAAAGAAGGACAGATGAGAAGGTTGGAAATAAAATTGGAAATGAGAGGAAAAGCTGGGAAAGGGTGAATGGAAACAAGGGGAACGGGAAAGGAAGAGCAGTGAAAAGGAGGGGAGTGGAGAAGATGAAAGAGTACAGAAAGGAGAGGAAGGGAGGAAACAAGGGAGAGTAGAGCATTTGTGAAGGAAAGAAAAGGGAAGAGGAGAGAAGAGGGGTGATGAGGAGAGGCGAGGAGAAGGGAGAGGGAGGAGAGCAGAGAAGACAGGAAAAGAAAGACAGGAGAGAGGGGAGGAGAGGAGCAGGTTAGAGCAAAGGGAAGAGGAGAAGAGGAAAAAAGGAAGGAGAGGAGAGGAGAAGAGAGGAGAGGAGAGGAGGAAAGAAGGTAGCACAGAGCCATTGTCAAAGGAAAGGAAAGTGAGGGAAATGAAGGAAAGAGGAGAGATGAGAAGTCCAGAGGAAATGAGAGGAGAAGGGAGGGGGTAGTATATGAGATGAAAGAAAAGAAATTATTGAAAAGAGGGAAAAGAAAAAAGAGGATGAGAGGATGAAATGAGGGAGAAATAAATGGAAGTGATAGAAGAGAGGACAGGAGGGGAGAAGAGAAGAGGGGAGAGAATGGAAAAGAGTGGAGAGACAGAAAGAGCAGAGGAGAAAAAAAGTGAGTACAGTGCTGTTGTTATAGAAAAAGAATGAAAGGAAAGGAAAGAAAAATAAGAGAAAGAGGAGAGCATATGAGTGGAGGGGAAAGGAGAGCAGGAAGTAAAAGAGGTGCAAATGAGGAGGCAGGAAAGGTAAGAGGATGGAAAGGAGGGGAGAGGTAAAGAAAGAGGAGAGGAGGAACCAAAGGAGTATGGAGCTATTGTGAAGAAAAAAGAAAGGGGGGGTGGAAAGACAAGAGAGGAAAGGAGGGAGGAGAATAAGTTAAAGGAGAGGAGACGAGAGGAGGAAACACAAGGAGAGCGCTGAACATTGAGTTTCACCACCTTATGTGACGCTCTCCACACGTCCCTCCTCACGTGGCCCTTGCCCTCCTGTCTCCTCCTCATCCTTCCTTAATCTCCTCCACTTTCCCCTTCTCCTCCCTCCTCATGTCCCTCCCACCCTCAGGCAGGGGCATGCAGATGAACGGATAGATGGATCGTTTTCTCCGCTTTCTTCACATCTCATCACCCAAGTAATGCATGAGACGTATGCATGTGCCTTTGTTCGCATGCAGGCCTTACACTGTATGATTGCATGAGGGTCTTTATGTAGATTGTGTTGTCGTTGTGTGTGTGTGTGTGTGTGTGTGTGTGTGTGTGCGCGCGCGCCTGTGTGTTTCTCTGTGTCAGCGTCCCAGAAAAGGCGGACCTGAGGGAGTTGTGCTCCACTTTCACTCCTTTATTAATTCACCCTTCGCTCCCACTGTGTTTGCCGGGATGGACATGATGGAAGGAGAGAGAGAGAGAGAGAGAGAGAGGGTGTAATAAGAGAGGGAGGGAAAGTAAAGTGATGTAAATGAGTCCAAAGAAGAGTCGAGATGGACAGTAAACGCTCAGTTTTGTTATTTCTGCGGCTCTTGCCGTCAGAAATGAGAGGTGAGGGTGTGGGTACTTTGTGTCTGACTTTCACAGACCCTGAACACTTTGGTTATTTTAAAAAGCAACCCATTTTCACCAGCGATCACATCCGGGAGAAACTGCAGCTTTTCATCCAACAGGAGGCACTGGCTTTGTATTTTTTTTTCTTTTTTTTTTGTTCACAGATACGAACACAGTTATGCAGCCAACAGACTGTGGGTGGGCAGGGGAGTCAGCATTCACAGTGTTTAAGAGAGGAAAGAGACTTTCTGAAACTGAGGGGAGGACCACAGAGCAAGTTTTTCCTCATGTTCATTTGTTTGTGCCTTCATTTATTTGGTGTAAAATCCCTGATGCTCCGCAGGCCGACACACTCCGCCGTTTTAGTTCAGCTCATCTCTTGATCCGTGACTGTGGGGAAAATTGTGTAGTTTTCAGCGTTTTTCAGTAGTTTTCTGCCATTAACGTCTTGAACTCAAAATTGGTGTAATTTTGTTATCAAGGACCAGAGGTGTAGCATGAAACTAGGAGAAAAGTTTACACCTAGCTTTAAAACTTTATCACAGGAGGAGAAACACCTCTGAAACTGACTGACTGCAGGTAGATGTTAACTAATAAGTTACTGAACTTGTCTGATGCTGCAATTTGCTTCAGTGTTGTTTGGATAGACAATACTAAGACTGAGAGACACTTAAGTAAACTGGTTACACTTCAAAACACTGTATATTACCTGTATCTTAAAATGTGAAATATCTTATTTGACTACAGTTAAATCTACAATGGAACAGGTGATTTCATGTAACCAGTAAAATATGTTTTAAAGTTGTTGCAGTCTTTCAAACTATTCACTCAACCAACAGTTATAACTCTATGCAGTAAAATAGATTACTCATCATGGCAGTAGTGTAAACATTAATAAATGAAACATCCTTCAATGCAGGAGGCTGATTCAAGGCCACGCACAAAATCTGACTTTTCAGGAAACTTTAAATATATGTACCATGATTCTTTATAGTAGAAGCAAACTACCTCACCTGAAACAGGGCAATCGAAATAATCAGCGAGGTGTCATATAGTGGGCTAACTACATTGGTAACAGGAAGAGATGTGTCAGGATGCGATTGATTCAGTTCAACAACATTTACAGACTGACAGAGCAGATGGCACATTCACTTCCCACCACTAACCAATATGTGGAGAGAAACCCTGTAACTGAAACATTCCAGACCTGAGCCCATCTCACAGTTTTAATTAGATATCTATGTCAATCCCTGGAAGATCCAAAACCCCCTCACCTCTTCCTGCCGGTTCCCCTGACAGAGCAGAATTAAGTTCTTTAATGATGATACACTCAGTTAAAATGAACGATAAGGAAATGATGTATCCACAGTGATAGAAGAAACCACTGACTGGAAACTAGTGCTTACAATCACAAGGGCCACCTAGGAGTTCTATTTGAGAGCTGAAGCTCTGGGATAATGGAGAGGACTGCTATAGCAACAGTAACAATACAACAACAAACAGCAACAACAAAAAGACTTTGGGTGACAGAGATACTCACCTAGAAAGTTAGAGTATACAAAATGCAGTTTCAGGCTGTTGTATTTTGAAATACAAAGAATGATTGGCGAGTATGGAATTGCATGGCACTTTAGTCTGAAGACTAAACTGCCTCTGTATAATGCAGTATATTTATACACAGTATGTGTATACATGCTGGTATCTAGGCTAACCCTCACTGCCTTAAGCATAATCATACATTCTACCCAGGCCTTTGTCTCCATAACGAACCTGACAATGACTAATGCTGCATCGCCATGGTGACGAGCATCCCCACATTACTGAATGTCATTTGGATTGCTTGGACAGACAAACCGACACACGCGCAGGCAGGCAGCAGCGGTTGTCTCATTGTTTGGTTCAACTCACTGTTCATCTCGCAGCCGCTGAAAAAAAATTATTTTCCACTGCCGGGCAAATCCTCCATTTCATCTGTGGTCTGTGGAGATCAAGTGTAGCATTAATGAACTGACTTGAAATGAGGAGGAATGATGTACAAGCCTGCGCTGAGGGGGACAGACAGTCACGAAGCTCCTCATATTTGTCAGCAATGCTAGAAGGGAAACAGATGGTACATAGTTAGTGTTTTGGTCCACATTAATGCAATGTAAAGAGAAAAAATTCTCACTCGAATCCATTTATACTCATCAGGAGACACTTTGTATAACTATTGCAGAGTGTTCTTCAAGTAACACTGTCACACAAGAGTTCCAAGGATTAGTGGTTGAAAACTCCCCCCTGTGAAATACGTCATCAGCAGTCAGATGATGGCAGTTCATGTAAACAAGTAGACATTTCCAGTGTGCCGTTTTTGGCTGTGGTGATTTCTCTGGTGTTACTGTGGCGATCCTGGTGTTATCACAATGCCATTTGCCATTAATCTGATGGAGATTGACGTGGATGCTCGTGATTCGTTTACAACGTCACACTACCAATTAAGTCATCAAATCCCTGCTCAAGACTGAAGCATCACCGCGTGAGAGCAGAGATGCAACTTTATCAAACATGAGTAGGTCTCTTCTGCTCTTTTTTTTGTTTGAGGAAGTCTACACTTAAGGCAATTTTCGCTACATTTGCTACCTAAAATAGCTTTTCAGTTTCTTGAACTGATTGGTTATTAGTCATTCTCAAGCCTTTTCTTTTATTCATGGAAAAGATACTGATTTGAACTAAGGAAGCCAAAATCGACCAAAGTATGATTTCTAAAGTCGTGTATGGTAATAATGACTCAACAAAAAGTGAGTCCGCTGGAGAGGGTTTTCCTCAACCAACACGTGGAGATATTAAGTAGCCAGCTAACTACGGCCAGCAGTAGTTCCCATTTCAGCCAGCTAGTGTCTGAAATCAAGGATGCATTGTTTCAAAGATGACTAAGAATGTTGCTGGATAATGTGTAGAGGTTCAGCCAAAAGCTTTACAGGTGTAGACGCTACACCTTAACAGGACTGAGATTAGCAGAGGGTCGGTTGATTTGCAGAGGCGTGATTTGGATTGAGTTTTGTCTTTGTTGTCTGTTCGCACAGGAAACCTATATGAAGACGGCACAAGAAGATTCAACCAGACGACCTCTCCTGACTGCTTAGCCCAACTCAACAACAAGGTGGCACAAACATGTTCAGCAGAGCGTTGTACCCATAAGGCCTTGCAGGGGCCCAGTGGGTGGGGTTACAAGGAAGCAGAGATGAACCTGACCAACGACAGACCGTCACCCGGGGATATAAGCTCCGCCCACCACTGATCTTCAGGGTGACTGTCAGCTGGACCAACCCCTCATATTCCGCCATCTAAACCCTCATTGGTTCAGAGTACAGGTAGGAACTGAGTGCGAGAGGGGTTTTGAATCTCTGGTTCTCAGAGCTGTGTTGGTCAGGATCAGCAGATTTTCTAATTGTTGTCCTGACTGATGGAGGCACGGTGATGAAAAGTGGAGCTGAAGGTTGAGGAGGATTAAGTGGGGGAGTTATGGCATGCTGTGGAGGGGCTGAAATGGGTTAAATAGTTTAAGATAACAAGGTTAATGGAGCAACAATATTATACTTATAAAAGACAGAGTAGGAATTAAGGTTAAGATTACGTCGCCGTCCAAAATTAAAATTCAGATGAAATAACTGCTGTCATCACCTCCTCCAGGCTCTATCCAACTGCCTCCCAGTCTTATCAAGGAATACTGTCTTTGCTGTCTCAGTGCAGCCATAAAACCTGGAATAAAGAGGCACACATTCAGGCCATCTCTTCTTGAAAGTGTTCATGGAGGTACTGTACACGAAAATTTGGCCGAATCCAATTGTGTGAAGTGTGAATCATTGCATGTGGCTGGTTTGCGCTTGGAAGTGGGTGGGATTGTCAGATTGTTGGTTTTGGAAAGTTACAGAAACTGTCAGACGTTCGACATTCAGTTCAGACGTTGGACAGGTGCAGGGGGAGGATTTTTCAGACGGCCTCCAAGCGCTTAATTTGAAGCACACCAAGGCTCTTCTGCTCTCACGTAGCTGCTCAGCCATGCAGTCAGCTAAATACCCTTCCAGTAAAGGCTGAAGACAGCAGTTGGCTTTTGAGGTTTTTACTTGCAGCATTTTGGAAAACCTGCGAAAACCATATTGGAAGACAAATTGAATGCTAGAGATAACAAATTAGAAAAAAAGGAAACACCACAGCAAGAGTCTGACTGAAAGTGCTGAAAATGAATTGGTACAGAAACCAGGAAACTAGAATAAAAAAAAAAAATAGATCCATCAAAACATTACCAGTGAACAATACGCATACAATCCCTACAGGAAGTACATTATAATGACATTGATTAGTCCAGTAAACAATAAGAAAAAACACTGAAAACCAATCAAAAAAAAAACAAAAAAAAAACAGTTTATCAAAATGAATGTCAAAGTAGTTGTGTTTTGTATATTTAAACAGGAGAGAAAAAGCAAATGTTCACTCTGTGTTACTCATACAAATTTACATTTACATTTAGGACATTTAGCAAGTGATTTTGTCCGAAGCTACCAGGCTGCCATGCGAGGTGCCAACCAGCACATCAAGAGCAGTTTGGGGTTCAGTATCTTGCCCAAGGACACTTCTTCATGCAGACCAGGGGAATTGACCTTCCGATAACAAGACGCTGGCTTTGCCCCTCAGCCACAGCTGCAAATTTTGTGTTAATTTAAGCAACTCCTGCAAGTGTTTCTTCGCCTCAAAGATCAAGGTTTCTTCACTTTGCATTCACTGTAACAAAACCACAACCACTTCTCTGTTTGTGTCTAAATCAACCTCTCAGTGAGCTCAGCACTCACCAGAGGCTCCGGTTCTTTTTTCCTCCCCAACTATCTTGAAATGAACTCAACACCCGACAATTGCAGTCAACTCTGTTGCAGTCAAGGTAATTAAGTGAAGAGAAATCCACTTTTCAATCCCAAAAGTATAAACAGTAATCTCTGAGCTCCCCTCATCACAGCAGACAGCAACGTGAGTCTGGAGGCCCTATTCAGACTAAGTCTATAGTGGATAGTCTAAAGTCTAAAGTTAATTTTGCTTGTTAAAAAATTGATAATCTGGAAGCAAAGTGCGGCACATGGCTTAAAGGGAAAGTATTCAGACTCCGAGTTGTCTCTCTCCTCCAGAGCTGGCAGGCTCTGAGCAGTGGACCTCCACACACACCACACGGCAAACCCCAAAAACAAAAACTTTTGCCTCAAAATTTGCTTTACTATCGCTGTGAACGCACCATTAATCTAACTTAGTCTGACATTGCACCAATAGCAGTATTATTTTTTTCAGGTCACACTGATAACATTTTTATGTGGACAAATCATTTAGAAAAAAACAAAAAACAAAAACATTTAACTTGCTTGTAAAAAGAAAAGGTGAAGAATAAAAGGATCTCTGTTCCTTACAAACACTGCAATGCCCAAACTGGTAACAGCTTGAGAGGGCAAGCAATTGGAACAACAGCGGTGTTGTACATAAATACAATGGAATGGATGGGTAGTCAATAAGAACCTTAAAGTTGAACAAATTTGTAATTAGCATGCTTCAGCTGGGCTTTGTACAGTCACCAAGCTGTTGTTGTTTCCCCTTGATCCTTGTTACCAACATCACACCTTGTGATAAAAGGCATCAGAAACACGCAGGTACTCATGTGACTGTGAAACATCAGCTGCGGCAGCGGCAGCAGCTGGCAGATTAGCTTTATCACACAAGGTACGGGAGAAATGTTTAAACACAAAGTGAACCCGAGTGCTGATCACAGTTCAAATTAGACAAGCAGTGAAAACAATGACTTAATGCTGTGTATGATCTGTTCTGTGGTACCTTTTCAGATTCAACACTGATTATATTAACAACAAACTAACATTACATAAGGTGTCTTTGAGTCATTTACAATGAAATGGGTCAATGTTGGAGGCATGTGCCTTGAAATTTACATCATAACCTGACTTATAATTGTGAGATATCCTGTGTACCAAGTGGAGAATTTGGCCACTTTGGGTGATTCAGGATCATCCTCTGGATAATATGATTGTGGCCGGTGAATTCCAAGGTAATCTGCCAAATGGGTTTTTCCTATGATTTTCCTTGATTGTGTGCAATAGGCATTTTTTTTGTATGATGGTAATTTAAGAGGAAAGAGTGAAACGTACTCTGTGCAAGATTAATAACCAGTAAAAAATATAAAATTGTTTACGTCATATTATCTTCAAAGTCAACCGTCTGACAAAGAAAAGCACACAGACCATAGAGGTTCATCCTCATGGGGCATCAAGGTCCAAGGTAGTTTCCAGCTTGATTTAAGTATTTAATAAAGTATTTAGGATTCATCATAAGGACAAAATGTCATAGCAGTCAGGCCTGACATTTTGATCCAGAGTGAAATCCAAATAGAGAAACGCTTGTCGTTAATTTCTGAATCTTTTGTGTTTTAGACACATTTTGTTTGTTGCAACTGCTGCAGATATGAGCATGAACGTTCTCGCCATCCAAATCTGCTCAAACCCAGGTGTGCTGAATGATGAATCCCACTTGATCATGAATTGGAGGCACCTGGCTGATAGTTTGTAATTAGCATAGGTAATGTAATGCCCGCTAAACACCATGTAAGGACAGTGGCTGACAATGGCACAGAGAGGTGCCACCAAAAAGGGCAGTGAGAAGAAGGAGAATATCAGCAGCAGGGAACTTGAGGTATCATTCAGCCAGCCAGCTCCACCAGCTCCTGGACCCAGATATATCCCCAGGAACTATACTGCAGCACAGGGAGGTGCTTTGATCCGTATATGCATGCAATCTACAGCAACAGTGATATTTGGCATTCCAGCTGATGATGTTATGAATTATATTATCACTTTCAGTACTCTCAGAAGTGCACAGCTCAAAGAGAAAGCAAGAAAAATAACATCACAGACCTAAATCTCATCACTGACATTCTTTAGAATCTAAATATCTGTCAAATGGTGGGCTCATATTGTTGTAAAATGTACATTTTGGAAGATCTGTAAAATGACAACTGGCATTAGTCTGATAAAGACAACAAAAGGATTTTTTTTTTTTATGATGGGCTTGTTCGACACCTCAGCCAGATTATGTCGCTCCTGTGGATAGACTTTCTCATTAAGTTCCAAATTTCTGCTGTGGGAAAAAGTTTATTGCAGTCGACATTACAGACAGAGATGAGTTAGGTGTCTGACTAATGAAAGATTTTTTCCCATCGCGCTACTTCCACATCTATCAAAGCAAGTTGCTCAAACAGAAGGGAAGGATCTCACTGAAAGTGTTTTTAGTTGTGAACTGTCTATTTAACCTTAAATGAAATGTTACTGGATATGTACAGTGTTCTTCAATGAGTTTCAAAAAAGGAAGTGAAACCAGAGTAGCCATTAAAATGTGATCTTGAACATGTATCACTAAAATACCCCTTGTTGTGTGTGTGTGTGTGTGTGTGTGTGTGTGTGTGTGTCATTTTGTGTATTTCTAAGTGGGTGTGTGTGGGCGTCGATGGGCCAGCCTCATTGTGTTTTTCACCCTCTGTCCTCTCTCTCTCTCTCTCTCTCTCTCTCTCTCTCTCTCTCTCTCTCTCTATCTATCTGTTTCGTTCTCTCTCTATCTGCTGTTGCCATGAAACCAGTCCTACTCATCCCTGTTCGCTGAGTCAGGAAAACGAGGGTGTAGCTTGACTGGGGTGGTCCTCCCAGAATCACTAGGTGGCATCTCAGACCCATCTACCAAATCTAGCTGCTCACAGCAGTTTGGAGATGACAATCCACACGCCGCTGTTAGGAACCATCAAGTCATTCCGGCTGGCTTTTTTAGTGGGAGGACCTCGCCTCACAGCAGCATTTCATTGTTGTATTTCACTGTCACTCCTGCATGGTTATGCCCATCACAGTTATAATGTAGGTCATGTAAGAATTCAGAGGAGTTGATTTTGACCTCTCTTTCTTTTTTAAAGAACCCAAAGATGGTGAAAGATGAAAGATGAAGTGGGCTCTTGAGCTTCCAGGAGAAAGTGCATTTTCAGAAGTGAACCAGTACTGCACCTGTGGCCACAAGTGAAACGTCCGACCAGTGTAGTCTTCTCAAGTGTTTAAACTGCGCTGCCGTTAAAAAAAATATCACTTGCTTTCATTTATCTCCATAATTTATATCCCAGTGCATTACACTAGGATGGATTTATGATGAATCCATCACTGTCAAATGTCCTGCTAATGTGATGTGATGTGAAATAACATCACGTTAAAGGAGATGTTAAGCATCTTGGACAGTCTCTGGCCTGTCGTGAATCAGTGTCTGTGAGTATGTTGTACACATACAGCGACTTGCATGCTCTGACTGGACTGTGGTTATGATGTATATCTGCTACACTACACAGAAACGACTTCGTTTTCTGTTGCAAAGTTCAAAAATAGATTTGTGTGTGATCGTTTTCAACATGCTACACAGGAGCTGGTCGATTTTTGGGGTTTCCTGTTATCTGTGCTGGAAATGATCCCCACCCCTGTAGTGGAGCAGAGTCATAACACACTCTGTGCTTCTGTTTCCATGGGCATTGAAACGAGTGTGATTGGCTCTTGGCTGTTGTTTGTTTTGCGTCAGAGGGAATTAGCATGAAATTGGACTTTCTTTTGTAATGCCAAGGCATCTGGCATATATCTAGTGGTTGCTACATTTTGAGGAAACAGCAGGATTTTCATACATGTCGACATTAATATCATACCCAGGCTGAGGGAAGCTTTTAAGAACATACAGGATGAAAAACAGAAAGAAATGTATACACTCACTCGCCAGTTGACTTGAAACCAAAATGGACTTAAACAGTGACACGTTACATTTTCCATCTGGTTCTGTTGTAGCAAGGTGTTGATTCAACTGTTTGTTCACTTTGGAGGATATAGTTTGTGGTTCCGCTGACTGCATTTAAATTACACTGCCAGGTGTTTCTTTTATTTTGTCCTCCCAAATTGCATCAATGAGAGTAGGCTGAGTAACAAAAACACCTTCCTTTTTTTTCCTTTCCACCACAAAAAATATATACAAGTACAACTACCTCGTCCCTTGGGAGGTATGTTTCTCTCACGGCGTCCTCCACAGACTCAGCGGGGTGACTGAGCTGTAATTAACACAATACAAAGGGTAGAGTGTACTCTGAATGGCACATGCACACATTTTTAAAACAACACGATGACTTTGTTTTTTTCCAGGGAAACAGTATATGGTGTGCGTGACATTATGTTTGCCGCGTTTTCACTTGTAGTTTTTTGGGGGGAAGAGTGCGTCTTTAAATAGCTCCGTCGTTAGTGGCATTTGCTGGAATGACTCCTTTGTGATTTGCAGTTTCTTCTGCACAGAAGAGGACAGTGGAGCAACGGAGAACATTTGGGCAAGTCTACAGTAATTGAAGCGATTGCAAATGAATCCCATGGGACTGAATCCTCAGTCTGAGCTGAACTGAACTGAGTTAATGGCTTTCCTGAACAACTGCTGTGTGATTCACTCGTGGGGCCACATTACATCCGAATGAGAAAATCCTATCTTAATCCCACTTAAGAAAGCAATTTAGAGTTTTTCCGCGATACAAGGAGCGTTGCTGAATGCCATGTCTGTCGCCAATCAAGCTGTAGTGTACGCACCGGTGAATCACCCTCGATCTACTGCAGGGACGCCAAATGCCTTGATCGGAAAGCAGTTGTCAAGACTGACTATGTGCTTCAGCTGGAACCAGTAAATATGTAAACATGTCTGAAAGGAAGAACTTCACTTCAAGAGCTATACACAACTGCTTGATGAGTCACTGACGATTGGTTGGATGGATGAACGATATAACGAATAGTTAACGGCCAGTTCGTCATAACAGATTTCTCCCTGAGCCGCTTGAGCACCTTTCACTGTTTTGTCAGAAACTGCAAAGTCACAACTTGATTCATAATTGCAAACATCATCAAAATGCAACAAAAACATTTTTTTTTTTTTCAGAAACCAGAATGTGTGAAGGTTTGGTGAGCTGCATGTGAATAGCCTGTTGTGACAGCAAGAATACGATGCTGTGTAAAAATTGTTCAGCCGTTTCCCCAGGCATTGTTTCAAGAAGATGACTTCAGCCAAAATTCCTGACTGCAGAAATGTCAGCGTAACCATATGAGACAGAAGTCCATTTACACTTGCGACACAATAAACCAAAGTTGTTGCAAAATGCGAGTCTAAAAGTTCGGCTCGAACTTTGCTCACACAGCAGAGGAGTGGAGACTTCTCAATTAGAAGATGCCTCGCGATAATGCAACATGGAAGGTTCTGCATTGATGCAGAGACAGAGCATGATAAGGAGATTTGACATTGCAATGTCGCGGTTGAGTTTTGAATTGTGGGTGAACATCGGGCTGATGTTACTTTTGTCTAGAGACGTGTCAGAGGGAGCCAGAGATCAGCAGCAAGTGATAAAAAAAAAAAAACTGAACTGAACAAGACCCAGTGAACGTCTGCAGCCATAAGAAACTCAGTGAGCCCAGCTAGTCAGCCAAGAGTTGAGGAAGTACTGTCACCTTTGCTGTCAAACTCCGAGAGGTGTGTGCTGACTGCATCACGATTGCAAAGCACTGTAGATGGGTGTATGTTTTTTGTTTTTTTGTTTTTTCAGTCTTTATGTACCGAGGTGAGTCTGAGAGAGGCAGATGGGAAAATGTGCAGTATTAATGTTGCAGCCTGACTATTTAAGGGGCTTTCTGAACAAAAAGGGAATTTAAATCTATCTCACTGCTTGTACTAAATGATGAAAGAGTAGCCATGTGCAGCAGTGCCATACGCTGACAGGCATCATTCCATCCGTTGACAGGTGAATCGCAATCAAATCAAACAGCGAGGGGAAGATTCACACCTGCGTCTCAGAGTGTGAATTTCAGCACGAAAACTCACCTCTAATTTCAGTTTCATTGTTACATTGTATATGAATTAATGTCTTGAGTGTCCGTGTTCAGTGTGGCTGATACATTATAGTTGCAGTCTCAGTAAGAAGAGAACGTGGGTAAGGCGTAGCTAATGTTATACTCTGATTAAGATAATGCGATTATGCGCTTAGTTAAAGCAGGAGCATTTTCTCAGAAACACGTTGTTGTCGAGTGACAGGTATGAAAGGACATTGCAGGGACAGAGGCAAAATCCTGATAAAGGCGTCTCCTTAGACTGCAAACGCAGTAACCAGAGCTCACGCAGGCATATAAACAGAAAAGTGGTGCAGACAAGTTGGTTAACATGGTAGAGAGAGTGTGAGAGGGGACACACAGTCGTCTCCCATTGTTGCCCAATTCTCTGTTTGGCTATGTTACAGGCAACATGTGCCATTTGGAAAGTCCATTTCAAAAGTAAAACAGTATTTTTGGCTCACATCTATATTTTGGAGTATTCCCAAATTAATTTTCAAGGGTTTTATGAACACCAGCGATAAAACGGAGACTTGCAAGCACATTGAGATATGGCTCGCACCCAAAGTGAAGAGACATGTTTCAGTGTTAGTTTGTTTCACCAGGATAATCAGCTCAGTTTCCAACACATCTTCAGACAAAACAACTGAGTAGGTTGCCAGCGACTCCAGAAACGACATATATCAACATTTCCAAAACAATATGACTGCTGCAGTGCACAGTTGGAAGGATTTGCATACGCATGCAGTTTGGTTGGGTTTTGGCAGTAGAACTACTTGGTAAGGTTCAGGAAAACACTGTGGTTTGGGCTAAAATGTTTCTGTGACAGTTACGAACATGTGATGTCACTTAACTTCATTAGTAAGTTAAGAACTCACCACTGACTTTTGGTTTCACACTGGGAAAGCCAGGAGTGTTTGTTTCACCCGACTGTCCATCCCTGACCTTCTCCCTGTGGCCTTTTCGTTTGGCTTGTTATATTGACTTCCTCCTTTGCTGTTGTAATAATTACTACAGCCACTACAGGTCACGTCCTAGCTAGAAACATAAATATGGGTCGATTAAAAAAAAAAATTAATTAAAGATGATTCAAACTTTTCAAACAGTCAAAGACTCTATTGGTGTCCAGATTTTTGATTACATTTAAATCGGCCAGTGTGTTCCCTTGCAGACGTGTCCAGCCACTAGTGGCTACCGTTTACTGCAGGCTGTTCTTGATCGCAGTATTTATTGCTGCAGGTCGCTCCGGGAGATTTGAGTCCCATGTCCATAAAGCCTTTGCTGCTAACCTTGCTCGTCCATTAGGGGTCACTGGTGAAGTTCACCTGAACAGTTCTGTGAGGTTTTGTGGAGGGAAAATGACGCACAGATGCAGCACTGCTTTTCTTTTTTTTGGCGGGGGGGAGTCAGGGCATCCACATTAAAAAGTGGGTAAAGAGAACTTTTTGTAAATTTGCATTTTCAAACCAAAGTTATTCCCCCATTTTGACCTTCTTAATGAGACTGAACCATAGTACCTTTGTGTCTAAAGCCAAAGTAGTAAAGGTTTTTGGCAGCAATGAAAGCCCAAAACACACCCACTGTAGTTTCACACATGAAAAGGAATAAAATAGAAGTGAAGCGTTAGAATATGCTTGCAGTTTACGTATGTATGAAGATGTTCTGTGCTCAACTGTACTGATTAAAATATAGGTGTAGCTTTTCCGTCCGATGCACGTGCGATGGATGTTTAGCCAAGCATCTCTATCTTTCTCTCCTTGTGGACAGAAGAATTATACCAGTAAATGGGAGTATTTAGGGAAGGGGTTACTTTATTTAAAGCTTTAGTTCAACATTTTGGGAAGTAGGTCTATTATTGAGAAAAAATAAATCTTGATGTCACCTCAGGAAGTTACTGCTGCCGACCAAGATACGATCCAGCACGCAACCTCCCATAAAACATTAACAGCTTTCATACAGATCGAACCATCAACTATTTCCTCCTGACTAAAGGTTTCATGCCTGCTGCTAGCTGTAGCCTTATATATAAAGAACAGATAGGTGGGTAGCCAAAAACTGCACTTAAGTGAAAGTACTGTTAGTTTTGAAAGTATGGAATCGATTGTTTCATCTAAAATAAAAAATAAAAAAATACTGTTACAATACCGCTGTGAACTCCTGCGCTCATATCAACATGGTCGTCTCCATCCATCTTCATCTCTCTGTTTGCTCCTCTGCCGTTTCCCCTTCCTCTCCTCAGGTATCCTCTCTTCCTCAGCGGTAGCAGGAACAGTCGCCATAGCAACAGAGAGCCTACAGCGAAGTGAGGGAAAGAGTGAAAAGAAAAGAAAAGAAAAGAAAAGAAAGGAAAAGAAAAGAAAAGAAAAGAAAAGAGTGATGTTGACAAGGAAAGGAGGGGGAAAGGGAAAATTTTGGGCTAAAAACTGCACTTCATGTCTTCCTCTCAAATTCTCTTTCTCATCTGTGTTATTTTCTACACAAAGATTGGTTTCCTTGAACTTCTCCTGGAGCTTTCATCTGTTCCTTCTATCTATCCCTCCAGCTTTATCTCTAATCCTTCATCTATCCCTCCATGTCCTGAAGTTAAGGGCCAATTATAGCTTTTGGCTCTACGATACACGCAGCTACGTTCTCCTCTATGTGTGTGTGTGTGTGTGTTCTGTATGCAGCCCGACTCCCCCTCTACTGTAAACATGGATTCTTGCTCGAGGTAAAACCTGCTTGTTAGCTGCATTATTCACTTGTTGTTGGGGATGTTGTGGGTGGATTCAAGGCAGACAATCAAAGTCACTACAGGGTGTCTCCTGATTGGAGGGCTGTCTCTTTACTAGGTGGCATTTTACTCCACTTTTACGCATGAAATTTCAGGTTTCTTAGACGCAAGGCAGCCACCCCTCCGCTGAAGTCTCCTCTTAAAGAGATGAGGTTGAAGAAGTCACAGCGCCGAAATGGAAAACGCTAAAATGTTTATGTCCTCTTGTGGTGTGGAGGGTTCTGCGCTGGAGAATGAGCAAGAAAAAGAGTGTGTGTGTGTGTGTGTGTGTGTGTGTGTATGTATGTGTGTGTGTGTGTGTGTGTGTCCCTCTCTCTGTTTTAATCTCATTCATATATTCATCAGCAGGCAGAAGTGCTGACGCAAGTGAGAGGGAGAGGAGGCATCGAAGTGAGAGGCAGAAAGTGTGAGATAAAGTGCGAGGAGGAGAGAGAAATCCAGAAACGTATCCATCTTTCCATCCACCCTGAGTGCCAATGCAATGCATGATGTGGACATTAAACATAGAGCACATGGATGAATAGTGAATGCAGAGAAGACAAAGTGTAGTGGATTGAAGGAGGCATTAATAAAAAAAGATAGGGAGAATCAATCAAGCTCCCCCTTCTTAACCGATTTATTTTGGATTAAAGGGCAATTAAATCCTCAAATGCAGACCAATAATAAGAGCTGCCGCTGTCCTCAAATATATTTCAACTTGCAAGCTTGCATCAGAGCCTACCCAGCTTTCTGTTGAGTCCATCTCTGCTCACTTTTGTGCTGACAGCATGAAAAGAGACTTCAAAGAAAGCCGAGTGCACAAAAATCAGAAGAGACAGAAATCAGGCAAACAGCAGAAAATGGAGAAATGATGAAAAGTGAAGATGAGAGAGAGAGAGAGGAGGATACGGGACAGGGAGGATAGAAACCGGGGGATGGAGTATGAATGACCTTTTTTTGCCACATCCGTCACTCGCCGTAATGCATCTGGAGCATGTCCACGCCGCGGCCAGCTGGCTGAATTTCTCAGCTGACCAGACATGACATACATCTGTTTATCACAACTGTAAAGGGCTGTTGGACCAGGCTTAACACGACGATTACGTGCTGGAGAGTTAGTAAACGTGACATGGAGATGCACACGGGAAGTAATGGGTGTGGATGTGAGCTGGAAAAGTGATTTAAGCAGGAATTCATCTGGTTAGTAAAAATGTTTATCTTCCCATTCGGTGTGTTTGCAGTTATATTCTGAGGACCAATCTGCGAAATATTCTGTGCAAAGAAAGTTTGATTATTTAGTCTGATCCCCAGCTTGTCAGATACTGATGCCGTGGGTTGGTGGGCTGGGCCGGCCACCAGCCCACAGCGCTGGTATTCGACAAGCAGCAAAGGGGCCGCAGGTCAGCTGGCGAGGACAGGGCCTCTGTACACTGGTTCCATGCTGTACCAATGAGCTGCTGGAGTGCCCCACGTGATTACAATACTTAAAAAATTACCTTGTTCATGAACATCTCAGCCCGACTCACTAGCAGTTGTTTATCAATGAAGACAACTGCTTCCATGTCCCCACGCTATTTCACAACATGATCGAACTATGTCATTTGTCTTCATTCTCAGACATGCAGTTTTATTTTGGTGGTATAGCAGTGGTGCTTCTAAAATGGAAAAATGGCTCCTATTCATAGAAATATGTAAATACAATAAAAGTTAGAATCAGTCTATTGAGCTTAAAGAATAAATTTAAAAAAAACAACGTTGAATTGAAGTATTTCCTGGAAGTGGTCCCGGTAAAAATGCCTGGAATTAAAATTACAGCCACCCATGTGAGGTTCAGTGAGGAGGAGTTGGGATTTGGATGCGAGTTACTGCTCCCACCTGCAGCTCAGTGAGACTAAAACTGCCATCCACTGTCACCATCCAGGATGAGGAGGTGGACACTGTAGTGTCACATCCCTCAGTGTGTGCAACTGGTTTATCTGATAATGCCACGTCTGTGTTGTTCTTTTGCAGCATTATGAATACTGTGTCATAACAACTTTGGAGCAAGCTGTTGTGGCTGAGTGCTTTATGTACAGGACTCTCACTCAGGAGACTTGGGATCATGTCATGTTGAGAAAACTTTTTCCCGTGCGCTTTTGTTGTTTAGACATCTAAAATACGTAGAAAAATGTGGTTTGAGTTAAAATGAGTTTGCTTCACAGTGTTATCTCTGTGTTAGAAAAGGTAGCTTCACACTCTTTCCCCTTCCTGTTTCCCTGGGTGACAAAGCTGTACCATAACAAAAGTTATTAGTCAGTTGCGATGATTGTCCTGGAGCAAAATTAATTATGATGGTCCAGGAACATCAACACAGTGATATCTGATGCTGCATTTGCAATCAGCCATTTCATATGTTTAATCAGTCTGATGTTTTTCAGCTACTTGTTTGCAGCTTGGAAGCTCCTTGGTAAGAGGCTCACGGCTAACTTGTGCTGACCGGAGAATTGGTCAGTACCTGAGGGCCATGTTCACAGAAAGTTGGATGCACCGGGTGAATTGAAATCTTCTGTTAAACTGGGGCGCAGCAAGGGAAGTGGCGTGAAGTGTCCCAACCTCTAAGCACTGGTCTGGAGTAGGTTTCCACTGATGTCTGGTATGTTTTCAAAGGGTCTGAGCCAAAACTGAAAGCCGTGCATTGGAAGTTTTATAACAGGATTGGTTAAATGTAGCAGATTGATGTTATTTGGCCGATTAGCATAATCCTCTTGGAACCAGTAATTTCTAAGACCTGTTTCCCATGTCATCAAACTGACCTGTCAGTCTTGAAGGCTGTGTTCACCGAGAGGCTGCTGAGCCTGTTTACTTGCCTGCTCACGTTACTCTGGTTATGCCACCCATTCCAGAGCTGATCAATGCCAAAATCCCTTGCCGGGTCCCAAAGTGCCTGGAAACCTCCACCTCAGCAGTGTGAACAACGCTTAAACTCCCCTTGTAGTCTGAGTTCCCGCCTTGACTGCTAGCTGCGTTGTGAACTGAGTTAACTAGCTAACAGCAGCTAAAGTTAATAATAAATTTGACAATGACCAGTTCTAACATATTGTACCTTTAAATTCTTGACCTTGACAGCAGTCTGACATAGACATAGAAAGAGTGGGGCCACGGCGAAGGACCGATATAATACATTAAAAACAAAAAAAAAACACAAAAACTGACACTCCCGGGTTTAGCTGCAACACTTCCCATGCTATCTTGTACTCTCTCGCTAATATCATACTTTACAATGGAGAAGTGTTTCATTGCACATCTCCCAGGTGGGAACTGTTGAATTTTCTGACTCATCTACAAGGACTACCCAATCGCATATTTAGTTTTTGTCACAGTTGAAACTGACCACTTCGTGCCAGTCAGGGGTTTTAATCCCTGTAAGGATAAGCCTGGTCATCAGGTCATTTGGATGCAGCAGATCTCGCCAGTAGTTGTCTAAATGTCTTGCTCTGGACCAAAGCGTGTGACAGACCATCTCACAAAAGTTGAAATACATACTCTGGTGCGGTGTAAAAAATATTTTTTTGCACAGAAAAATTGCACTGCCTCTCTAAGCACACGGTTCCTCCAGTTAGTTCAGTATCTACAGTGCTTAAAACATTTGTCTTAATCCTTAATCATCTTAAATACAAGAACCAAGTCACTACGCTTTACTGCACTCCAGTTACCTAGCAACACCCATTCACAAAATGCCATATAAGGCATAATGCAGTATAGAGGCTGAATGTACTCTCAGATTCAGAGAGAGAGGGGCAAAATGAGAGGACATTAAAGAGAGGGGGCTTTTCGGGGAGTAAATAGCAAACGAGTCCAAATCCGTGGAGACGTCGGGGGCTTTTGGTCACTCGTGCCAGATATCCCAGTATGAGGATTATTGTCTTTCGTGCCACATAAACAGTCCAGTCATCAGGCAGTCTTCAATGATTTCAAGTCAAAAGGAGGCCTACATGAGATAACAAATACCAGCTCCTACCTCACATGTAATCCCCCAGTACTGTATCTCCCATCTTCCTTCATTGCGTCTCTCAGTTGTCAGTCCATCACTCAGTCGGTCGTTCAGCCTGCTGGTCAGCCAGCCAACCAACTAGCCAGCCAATTAGTCATCTCAGTGGGAGCAGACTAAAACTTGGTCTCTTCCCACACCTAATACCTAACAGATCTTAAGGCTTACAACACAGACAGTAATGGGCACTGTGCGCAACACAGCTTTATAAAACTGCAGCTTTTGGCCCCACAAAAAGAAAATAAAACAGTGATTCATGAAACTGTGTTTCCATAGCAACCATGGATATTGCATATTGGCAAGAAGAAGACTATGGGACAAGGCTGCCTACTGTTCTGCTCCGCTCTGTCTTCTCTCTTCTACTCTACTCAATTATTGTTGTATTATTACTGCATATCATCATGGCCTCAGACTCGCTGAGGCACAGGAGTCACTGTCAGATAATAGGCACCGAAGATATACTGCTGACTGTCTATGCACCCATTTTAGATGTGAATAAATGTCAATGAATTATGAATTAAACATTTCTTAAACCTGCAATGGTATGAGCTTGGCCACAGGACCACTGTTTTAAATTTACATTGCATTACAAATTACATTTTGGGACTTTTCAGACACTTTTGGTGCCATTTTTCCTCAAACCTTTTGACAAATTAAATAAGTCGGCTCCTGAAGCAGTTTAGTGCATGTCGATGTGGGCTGATGCTATTGCACTTACTGCTGCTGCTTGAGGCGTAAGCCAAGTAAAAAGTCGTTTAAGGGCGTACAACCACTGATGACTATGACCGAGCAAACAATGTGAAGCTGTCAGTTTTGTTGTCATAATATTTATGTGCCCAATATTATCATTTTGGCACTGTATATATAGGTTGCTGAAGATGTTAACCAACAATTCCTTTTAAATCTATTTCCTAGATGCTCTCCGGTTATGTAGGTTATAGTGTTTGTTGCTTGTGGTTTCAAATATCCAGCGCCATGGTCTTATCTTTCACTGTCATTTATCACTTACTTACCTGCTGAATCCAAAAAACACTGGTGATCATGCTTTCTGCCCCACAGCTTTAAAAGAAGTCAGAGGAGTCGGGATATGATTCGGAGACAGAAGGAATTCAATTACCCGAATATAAGTGACAGACGTTAATCGATCATGTACAATAGATCCGTTCTGTGGATGAATTTCTCCTTTTTTTCAGGAGTTCAGGAAACACGCTCAGAGATTATTAAACAGGGAAAGCCTGTGTTCCCTCAGTGTGTGTGTGTGTGTGTGTGTGTGTGTGTGTGTGTCACTGTTCCTCACTGCTGTGATTGCAGTTGAGTTAGTGTCTCCATGAATCACTTTATGATCTCATATCACTTATTCATACCCCCATGAATTATAGAACCCTCAATGAATCGTTCATCTATATGCAACATCTTGCGGTCCATGTGTGCATGTGTGAGGACTGTATGGATGTTTGTTTTTTTTTTTTTTTACGAGCTGTTTTGCTCTGCTCTGGTTTTCCTCTTGTGTGCGGCATTGTGGGGTTCAGTAAGACTCTGTCTAGAATGAATCCATCACATTAGTTTTACGTCTACACCGTGAGAACAGGGTGTTTTGCTGTGCCATCTCCGCTTACAAAATAGGATCTGGAAAAGTAAAACAACCCAAAAAACAGAAAATGCTTTATGATCCTGGAACCAATCTTTATGAGTCAATATCCAAACAAGAGAGAAACACTTGATCAGAGGTTTGGATGGCTTTTGGGAGATGTAAGCATCTACCGGTACCTGCATTTAGAAATAACATGATGTTAACGCTCAGATGGAAATGGGAAAGAAACGCTTGTCTGCATTGTCCAAAGATTGGTTCACCCATTCAGCTACCATGACCTCCACTCTATGTTGACCTTGTCGCTCAGTGTCGTGTGACGTCCTCCTTTGCTCCTGTCTTAATTATCAATTGAATTAAAACAATATTTTACTGCCGTATAATTACTGCTAGTATGGTTAGACATTCTAATCTGGAGGACTTCAACTATCAGTCCACATGCGAAGTGAAAAAGAGTTAGCCCTCCAGAAAATAAGCTTAAGGTAACATAGAACATTGTGCGGTCGAAAGAATGAACAAGAGAGGGCACGTGTGATGGTGGGTATGTGGTTTACAGCAACGTTATAGAGTTGAATGCAAACCCCTCCAGAGTGAAGCCGAGCCATATCCTGATTGCACCCTCTTGGTTAAAGTGAAGGGTGGTCAGCCATGGAGATTCAGTCACACTTGTCACTTGTGAAGTGACGGTTAAGATGGACCAGCTGTTTTCATTTGAGTGAAAGCGTGCCTGTTGATATTTGTTTGCCCGCACAAACTGGCGGATGTCATGATGTCAGTGTGGTTGCTATGGCAACTGAAACTAACTGCTGAGAGCAAAATTGGGTGCATTCAAACTTTGATTCAATTTTCTGCCTGGCAGCATATATATTTGTAGGGATGTACAATACTCTGTCACCGTTGTACTCGTGTTTAAACAAAGCATAGACCTTCTCACAGGTTCATTACTTGAATCTGACCCAAGTGGCCTTTATTATAGTTATTATTATTTAAACCTTGTACCGTAACATTTCAGGGTTTGAAGCCATTAGTCCTTTTAGAGCTAATTCAAAAATGTATTTGGCATTAGCTTAGTTCCTCACTGACTAGAATTGGATTTGTTGCCTGGAAACATTAACTTAGTGAACATCTTAACAGGAAGCAACTATTGAGGCTTCACTGATTTAATGACACAACACTTTCTGCTGGTTCTGCAACAGGCTGTCAGTTCACTGCGTGACATCCTGCTACCTGCAGGGTACCATCTCATACTCATATTTTCTCTTTAGGAAGCAGTGTGTGTGTGTGTGTGTGTGTGTGTGTGTGTGTGTGTGTGTGTGTGTGTGTGTGTGTGTGTGTGCGCGCGTGTGTGTATGTTGAAGATACAATTCTGTCATCAACTATCCTCCCCTGAGAGACACACATGCTTGTGTCTTTATGCCTTTTAGAGCTGTCATTGCCTGTAACCCAAACTGTAACTATCACAACCACACGCATCGACACAACCCTTAGCCTGCAACCAGGTCTAAACCCTCAAACAGTCCTTTGAAGTAGTGAGAACTGGACAAAATGTACTCACCTTTGAAAAATGTCTTCACTTTCGATCACGAAGATAGATGAGTATGTCACAATATATAGGAGTTTTGGACAGGTTTGACTGACATCTCGGTGGCCATTGCAGTACAGTAGGTGCAGAGTTTTGGAATCCTGCTATTGTGATGTTATGAGCGTCATTGTTGTATTTCCAGCTTACACTCACAGAACAGGTATGAGGTGTTGAGAATGAGCTGCAATTTGCTACCCAAAATAGGCGTGCTCTCTAAATATACAGCAGTGTGACCTATGTTTTATGGCAGATCCATGCTTGGCTCTGTAAACCAAAGCTGCCCAAAATAGGACCTGTGGGCAAAATCAGCTGAATCTGAGCTGCTTGAAATAGGACCAGTAGGCAAACCTGGCTGCGTTCAGCCTTCAGAAGTGTTACACTGAGTGTAAATGTGCTCTATCTCATTTATTGTGTTTAGATTTGATGCTTTCACATCCGAGTTACTTGACAAGTCCCTTAAGAGCCCCGTTTATCTTGCAGTGTTTACATTATAAAAAAGCAGTAGACAAGTTTTTCTGCTTTAATGTATCATTTTGAAGTGAATGTTGATTGCACAATATAATGATAGAATAATGACACCATCTGTGTCTAGACTGGGTTCCTATAAACCTCCCTTTAGATATGTAATTTTGTCCAGTTACTTTGGCAGTTTGGCACCTTTTCTATCACCTTCCACATCTTCATTACTTGCTAAATGAACGAAGTAACTACTGTTTTATCCTTTGCTGTAGATAGTCACGACTCAATGCCACTTGGAAAGGCTAGCAGTGGAAAGTTGACTGTTTCCACTTGAAGGAAAATCTGAAAATAATTGTTCGGGTCGCAGTCAAAATGTCTTGTCTTGGCTTGTAGCTTCTTGTTTGAAGTTGTCCTTGTGTGCCAATGGTGTTTGCGCTTAATGGAGTTTGAACTTTCTGTCTTTTATTAGTTACTGCCAGTGGCGGTTCGACACTGAATTACTCCCCGGGCGAGCGCCCCCCCCCCACGACCCCCCTACCCAAAAAAAAGGCCACTTTTTGCACAAACATGTAATTTTTATTAAAACACTATAAATGTTACTTTTAAAGTGCACAAACCTGTATAAATAATTTATTTAGCTTAAAATACTTAAGTAACAATTGCATTGGCTACAGGCCCAACGTTAACCGAAATGATCTAAATAAATAATTACTGTACTTTTAACAGTTTAGTTGCAAAGCATAATCGAATGGTGAAGTAAACTGTCGGGTTTGTTAAAACCGAATTATTATTTTATAGGCTAAGCATAGCAAATAACAAAGCAAGATGGCTAACAAACGTTTAAGTTATAGCCTAACGTTACTAACGTTAACCTTAACGTTAGCCCTTGATACTGTTATCATAGACAGGATACTGCATACCTTTATCCTTTGCTCGTTTCTCCTCTTCTTCTTTTCTTTTTTTTCTGAACTGGGCACCTGATTGCTTTGACCGCTTTCTGTCCATCTCTGTGTTTATTTGGCAGGGCAATCCACAAATTCCCATCCCCCAACATTGGCACTCGCGAACAAAAGTCAAGACCAAACCAATTCACCTGGGTGACCTCTGAATCGCCTTGGCACCTATTTTTATTAGTCATTTCTCACGATTCATAAAAGGTGCAGGATTCATGGCCTGCATTCATAATATCATGAATGAGATTTGCTTTGTTTTGAAGAAAGTCAAGGTGTGACTGGCAACTAATTACATTATAATATTGTACTATAAATGGACCCCCCCAGCCTCCCCCTTTACATTGCATTTCATTTAAAAGACCCAGAGGTGAACTGTCCCCCCTGAGCCCCTCCCCTTGGCCTTTCCCAGCATCTCTGTGCAGTGTGCATAATGCGTCAACTTCTAGGGGCGCCTGCAGCTGCAGGGGGCGCTAATTTGCCAATTTCTCAAACAGGCGATATTGATAATGGAAAACCGTTTTGCGGCGCCTATACTTATTTTTTTTAAGCGGTCGTGCCGCCCCATACGTTATGGAAAAGAGATGCCGCCCTGGGCGGCTGCCCGGTTCGCCCATGCCCAAAACCGCCACTGGTTACTGCTCTTAATACAAGAGTAAAACTTGAATAAAGCTTGAAAAAGTTGGACTGAGCAACTAATTGTGCATACTGGTGTTTGACAGTCTAGATTTATCAATGAATAAAAATGCTGCAAAATATGACTCTTATATGACATTTGACTATTGAACCTGAACCACATGCAGCAGTCAGTCATAAACAGACACAATGTGAAGCTCAGTAAAGCCCTCCTTGTATTGATTTTACATCACTGTAAAGCCTTTCCACTTGTGGCTCACTGCCTTTGTAAAACACTGGTAATGTAAAACATCACTGTAATCAAACAGAGGGCAAGTGCTAGAGTGAGCAGATGCATGTAGATAAAAGATGATTTAGAAAAGCAACTGTTAAGAGATGTCTTGACATTTTAACCAAAAAAACTACTTACAATATAACTCAATAACAGCTCACATCTTTCCGCGATATACAGACTTGATGAAAACTCCATGCATCCATTTGCACAAAAATCTCAGGATACTACATACCATCCTTTCATCCATCATCTGAAACAGCTTATCCCTTTCAGGGTCATGGCGGGGGTGGTGGGGTGGGCTGCTGGAGCCGATCCCAGCTGACACTGGGAGAATGTCACCACAAGGCTGACATATAGGCACAAACAACCTTTCACGCTCACACCTACGGACAATTTTGAGAACTTTTTTTTTTCTTTTTGCATTTCTTTGGACTGTGGGAGGAAGCTGCAATACTCAGAGAGAGCCCATGTGACAGACTTTCTAAAAGGAGACCACTTTATCGTATGACATCTTGTTCTACAAACAAAACCCCTGGCCCCTCTGGCCAGGCAACAAACACGGTCCCAGCTGTTAAACAGGACTCTTTCAAAGTCAGCCTAAGGTAGTTACATCCCTTTAAGTGAAACTTGACATGATGGTGACTTTGATGTTCACCTTATTATATGTGTGGACGAACCTTAAGAATTGTTATCCCGTTCCGTTCCATTCCGTTTTCTTTCCGCTTATCCGTGAGGGTCACGGGATGTTGCTGTTTCCCCCTAGGGGGGCTGCGGGGCTTACTGGGGCCAAATCCAGTTTCACACAATGGGCATAGGCCAGGGTACACCTTTACTGATGGCATCTGCACATCAGGAGCAACTTTGGGGTTCAGTATCTTGCTCAAGGATACTTCGACATGTAGCTCAGTTCCGCCCAGGGGAGCCGGGATTCGAACTTCTGACCTTCTGATCACCAGTCCACCAGCTCTTCCCACTGAGTCTTTTCTCACAGTTCACAATGAGTTTCTTAAAAAAACAAACAGCAGGTTTCTCTAAAATATTTGTAGCACTATATTCATACCACAGTCGTTATATTAATATTCACATGTGGACCTGACTTCAACCTTCTTTGAACCCGCTGCTTAAAAGTCTACCTGGCAACTACTCAGCACCATGCCTCACTTCTCTTGAAGATGCAAAAAGGGGGAAACTAATGATTACCTAATTAGTAATTGGTTCATGATTATTTAATTATAAAGTCTGTCCTGATTCATTTCTTACTCACTCCTTAGTAACTGCCATTGAGGCATTTATCATATGAAAGTGGGCAAGGTTTCATATTATGTAAAAATGTAAACCCACCCAGAGAGACAGAAAAAAGAGAGATGACTTGATGACTGACAGAGCGACTGGCGGGCCAGCTTTCTGTTTTCTCACAGACTGTTGTTAAACTCAGTCAATCTTGGAGAGTCCCAGTGCTGCCATCTGGGTTTAACTAGAGCTTCATCCTGGCACTGGCAACTGGCACATATGGCATAAGGATACTATGGCATTTGTTAGAGTAGAGTTGAGTAGACTGAAAAAACAGATGAAGGTTATATTTCGCTTCTAAGTGTCAGGGTTCAGTGTTTTATCCAGTTGTCCGCACAACCTTAAGGGGAGTTATATGTCCTATTATATATATCATATCTTGTATTTCAGAAACTTGCATCCATTTGCTAATATAACCCTTCCAGTTTTAAGCCTTCACCTGTTGTTTTGAGCTCCTACGTGTCTGGTCCACACCTGGTCATACTGTAGTATACATTATTGTCTACATTGTCTAGATTTAGATTATGAGAATCAGAGATCTTCTTTATCTGATCACATCATGAAATAGAGGATTTTACCCCAGTGTTTCAAATTGTTTTATTTTCAGTTTCGACCTTTGTTCCCATTTGCAGGAACGTATTGCTCTGCACTCACACAGTTTATAGCTGACAGCTACCTGTTAGCCTCTGAGCAAGTCCACTGAAGCCCATTTTTGTCGCAGTTGCTTTCCAGGACTCCTCAGCAGTGGTTAAAAGGGAGGGGCAGACACTTTCCTCAAACAAATGTATCCTGATTGCCCTGGCCTGCTTCTCTAATCTCATATCAGCCTAGTTACTTCTGTAAACTGCCTCCCTACTGGACAATTCTGCATCTCAGGATTTAACCTTGACAACTTCAAATGGATCAAGATGGAATGGCTTGCGTAGGGGTACCATATATAATATATATTAACATTAACTAAATAACACATCAGTGCTCACTATTGATGCAGGAAGCAGTCTGCTCTATAGCTAGCAGGGTAAAATATGTCCAGAGTTCAAGGTGGTGATTAGGAATGCAGCACATCTGACTGTCATGCAGGAAAGGAGACTTTATTTGACATTTTATTAATCATAAAACTTCTTTAGATACCTGTACCATTTTGGCAAACCCTAACGATATCTAAACAATAGTTTATTTGATATGTCTTAGATCTAAAGTAACCATGACGTCACAATTGGTTTGTGAGCTACTGTTGTATCATGTTGGCTGAGATGGCGGTTTTGTGGAGGATAGGAGGATTTCTTTGCCTCTATGCTGAATGGATCTGACAGAGAACCTGAAGAGTCAATCACAAGATACATTTCATTTACAGTTTATTTTACTCTCAGTGGGACCTTAATTTACACAAGAAACATCATGCTGTAATGAACAAAACTTGAAACTAGCGATTGAGACCATAAACTCATTCAGTAACTGAAGAGATAGTAAATCAAGTGAGAAGTAGGGTAATTTTCTCATAAGCTTACATACGATTGTATTTCTGTTTGAAACCAGTGGCCATGATAAAGAATTCAGGTTTTGTTGATACTGTCAATGTCACAACCACGATCCTTTCCAATTCTGAACTGCACTGTAGATATCACCATGACCAGATATGATGGAGTGATAAGCAGGGATGAAACACTTCAGGCAACAATTTACAAACCAGATCAAACCTTTGAGCTGAGGACATGAACTGCTCAAATCAAGCTATTATGAAACAGTTTCACATTTTAGAGGGTGTTTAATTAATGGTTTATTGCCAACCGGCTTATGATTGGTTGCCAAGTCTGAACAAACTGCCAGCTCTTGTTTTGTGGATTTATTACTTGAACTGATATTAAAATAAACAAAGAGAATTTAACTGGCGTCATGTGGGATCACAGCTAACAGGGGTCCTCTGCAGGTCACCACCTATCACAGATATTTGGATTTCTCAACAATTGTTCATGTTAAACTGAAAGCCTCTGCACCTCTATCATACACTCTTAAGTAACATTACATTTTCTACAGACGAGTGAAATCTTTGTGACTTGATTTTTGTGAGTGACGACAAGTGGATTTACAAGTTTACTGTGAGTCAGTCATCACTATCAGCAGCAGCCCTGTGAATTGAAATAATGAGCTCGAGCGTCAATGACACAGCGATCATCATTTTTGATAGATGGGAGTAGTTTCAACTGTCAGATTCAGATTTACGTTTGATGGTGTAGGTCAAGAGGAGAAGGGACACATTTATCTCGGGCATAAGGCCAGAAAGTTTGAGTCTTTGGCAGCGGGGATGGTTGCTTGTTGCTGATGTCGGTGATCCACTTTTCACCAGCAACTGCGCCAGCGTCGGACCTGCTCCGTAGTAAGGCCAAGTGAGCTTCTGTGACATTTTGCCACACCTGCCTCCCCCTAAAGTCAATATTAATCTCATGCATGTGCAGGAAACCTGAGAGAAAAACGTTTTCAAAAGTGAACATGTCCAGCTCTCAGTACTTTTGTAGCTTCTAACTGAAACTCTTTAATTTCTCTCAGCCTGTTTGGACTTTCTAACATCTGCTGTGTTACACTGCTTCACAGTGTTCCCTGTCAGCTGTTTCGGTATTCATATTTAGTTACTGCCGGTGAGAACGCAGCGCTTCCTGTAATGCTGCTTCATAATAAAAGCGGATTGCTTAATAATGGGGGACGTTTGTTGTTAAAGCAGTTAACGTGAAATGAAAAGCACATGTAACTGAATTAGCGGAGCCACTTTGTTAGTACTGTGGGGATCGGGACAAGCACGTCACACCTTCATGCAGGTAGCCTAGTCGTGGTGGGAATGCAAATGGCTGTTGCACCGAGTCAAAGTGGGTAGAGCCCGGCTGCAGATGTGAAGGAAAAACAGCATAAGTGGGTAAAGTATCAGAACGAGTAGAGCATCTAGTAAGTTCATAAAATGAGTTTACTGTACTGCAGGCGTTAAAGCCAGGAAAAGACAATACTTTAAGATAAGATAAGATGCGCCTTGTTGATCCCCCCTAGGTTAAATTCACTGTGATATCCAGAAGAGTATATATGGTACTGTCATATCACAACAACAGTATAATGTGTTGTCCAGCCCGACAATAGACCAAATGAAATCAATCAGCAGGTTAATCGTCTGCTGAGGTATCAGTTGTAGCCCTTTGTATGTACAGCTGGTTGATATTTTTAGAGGAACAAAATACTGTAATAGAACATTCAGCACCCTCACAAACACACACACACACACACACACACACACACACACACACACACACACACACACACACATAAACCCTTCTCATTTAAAATCACGTTTTAGCAACATTGGGCTATTTTTGTCCTCAGCAGAAACATTTTCCCTCACAGGAAAAGAGCGAGGCAGCCTGGCAACAGTCTCAGGGACAAGCGTGCATGTGCGTGCGCGTGTGCATGATGACACGATGATAAGATAAAAAAGGCGACTTTCATTCTTTCTCCCTCACTCTCCCTTCTCTCTTTCTGGCACACACACTCACGCACATACACTCACACTCGTGCACAATTAGGCTTGCAACACACAGACGCGCACGCACACATGCACGTACACCCCCCGCGTGCGCACGCGCATACTCTGGCGTCCTCGTTCCATCTTCATCCATCTCTCCCTTCCCCTCCCTCCCTCCCCTCTCCACGGGGGATAGATGGGAGGAGACGCTCCTGCTCAATGTGTTTTCCCTGCAGCGGGGTTCACGGTTACGGAGAAGAGGAGGAAGAGGAAGAAGAAGAGGGGCACCGCTCACAGACTCGGTCACGGATCCGTTCATTCGGTGCGGTTTTTACAAGAACCGCACGCTGACCTCTCCTCTCTTTCTTCCCGCATGTGACCGCATCTTCTCTTTCTATTTCATTTAATTTTTTTTCTTTTTTCTATTTCTTAAACATGGAGGCGGAGCGAGGCGTCTAGTGAAAGAAACCAGCCGAGGAGATCTGACTGTAGCGTGTGAGAGTGTGACTTGGATTTAAAGCTCACGGACTGAGCCTGACATGAGTCTGGCTCTCACCCGGGCTGACGTGCGCATCTCCCCCGCTCTCCGGCCCCGCGGGTACTAAGGATGCGGCTGGCAGCGCGGGTACCTGTCCTGGTTTCACACCGGCTCGGTTCGTCCCGGTAGACTGATCCTACCCGGTGCTGCTGCTGCTGCTGCTGCTGCGGTGTCCTCAGGGGCCACCAGAGTGATTTTTATTATTATTATTTTTTTTTAATTCTTACAAGAACCGGATCCGCCACCAGCAGCTTGACAGATGGATAACTACTCTACTTTACAACGTAAGGCTGCACGGATTGACACATACCTGCTGCAGTGTTTGTCATGCGTCCTGTGATCATGAGTGCATCCTTTAACGAGGAGCAGCATCAGCGCTGCTCACACTCTGATTATCACCGCACAGGATGCCCATTTGGATTTGATATTCAAAAGTGTGCATTAGACGCTTCCATTTTTTTTTTCTTTTTTTTTAATTCTAAGGGATCCCATGATCTACCCATGACCATACATATTTAATGAGGCTTGTGTCATGTGATAAATCTAACACCATTATTTCATATTTTCATTGATAGTGCTCTTTAGCAACAAACCCTGGCTCTGTCTGTACTGAACGTGTTTTTTATTATTATTATTATTATTCTTTTATTTCCTTTTCCATCAAATCAGTTCCTTCCCTGTCATTCACGGGCCTGTGATGAGCTAATGAAAAAGCCATGACTGCAGGAAGAGAGAGAGTGTGTAAGAGAGAGGAGGTGTGTGTGTGTGTGTGTGTGTGATGGAGAGGATGATATATGATGCAGTGTCATATACCCTCCTGTCTTGACATGTAGCCCCCCCCCCCCAGCCGTTCTGCCATGATAGCTTTCACATAGCTGAGACATTATTGCATACACACACATGCACACACACACATGTATGCACACACCTGTTAAATCCGGCAGCCTGAGGTATTGTTGCTTATTAGCCTATCTCGCCCGTTACTTAGCCATATCAGTCACGCTTGTAATGACAAAGGCTTGTTAACCATCCGGGCTAAATGCTTTAGTGCCGCCGTTACACACCTGCACAAGGTTAACCAGCTTTTATTGTCTGGATCGTAATTTTTCCAGTTATGTGCTGTGGTTTTTTTCTTTGGTCCGATCTTTGGACCAAGCAGCACACACACTGAGTGTCTTTCTGACTTGCAGCAGGGGCACCAAAGCAACATGCATAAAGGGGCTTCATCTAATCAAAGGGAATATTTAATTACAATCTTCAATGCAACATATTTCAAAGCTCCTCTGTCTGTGTGTTGCCTCTGAGATGGCTTCTATTAATACATTTTCTTTTCAGTGGGGCTTTGCGGTCATCGCTAATAGCCTTATTTTGTATCATTTTATGAACAGGCCTTTATGTGTTTTTTGGTGCCGGGCTTCTTCTTTGGCGTCATGGGGCACATCAGCCCTGTCTGCAGTCGGTGTGTATACTGAGTGTAACACATCATTCTCCAGACATGTAGAGTGATCTGCCTCATTTCTCTTCCTCGGTGCACTTCATGTCTTTGTCTTTCCGTTGGCGCACAGACATGGCGGCTAGTTACTTGCTGACAGGTTTGTTCCAGTGGCAATGTGACCAACTTATCCAAGTACTTTATTTTAGAACAGTTTTCAGACATATTATTTAGCCGTTTTCATTTTACGCTACTTTATACGTCTACTCGACTGCATTTCTGCGGGAAATATTCTACTTTTTACTCTATTGCATGTATCTGACATCTGTAGATTAAATTATCACTCTTCCAAAGACATTTTAGTCATGAATTGAGTTCTTTTAATTTTATTTCCGTATAAAAACTGGTGGTAAAATATGCCAGTATTGGAGCAAAGTAGGACATTTTCAGCATTTTTATTTTAACCAGTTTGTTATGAGTATTTTCACAATTGACTTTTTTATAATTGTAGTGCGGTGATGGTGCCTTACTCTTTCTCGACAGGTTCTCTTTCCTGGAGCAAATTTGAAAGTTTTTTAAGACTTAACTCTTGATCCAAATGTCTGTACAGTTCAGATGTCTCAGATTTAACAGCCCAAGACTTTCTAAGGGAGTTAAAATCAACTCCACTTGGAACAATTGCAGCACAAATGCTGCTTACCCAGTGGCACAAGTGGCTGAGCAGTTTCTTTCACGTGTGCATTTGCTGATAATACTCCCCCTCAGCAAGTATTCCAGGTACTTGTAGTCTCCTTAGGAAGACTTAGCTTTTAGGTGAGTACAATCAATCGATAGAAAGTTAAATGGCAACCATTTTGATAACTGATTAGTTACTATCACTAAGGTGGTTATGTTTTCACCCGTGTCCGTTTGTTTGTTTGTCAGTTGGGATTGCAGCAGGATTACACAAACACTACTCAATGGATTTCCACAAAACTCAGAAAAAAGGGACGGATACAGGAATTATTTTCTAATTTTCTTTTAACATTAAGCAGTTATGGCTGATAAAAAGATTAGAGTTCCACTGGGCTATTGAGTTTGATGTTGGACTAAGCTTGATTAAATGAAAGGAGGCTGTTTGGCCTTGGCAGTGGTATGTGTCTACTAACTGCCATTCTAGTTGTTCAAGAGAGTCTCCAGCCTCCCCAATGTAAGAATGTGCTGCCTTCTGCCATTTTTTTGGGGGGGAGCGTAAACTGAATATATGTTTGGATTTTGGACTGAATGGATGAAACGTGTGATTTTAATGATGTCACGCTGGATGGACTGATCGATATTGAAAGCAATTTTAAGTCTAACTTTAGATATCCTCACCAGTGTCCTCTTTATTCCAGTCCATATTTCAGTGAGCATTGTTATTGTTGAGTGTTGAGATGCTTCAGATCCGAGACACAATAAATGCAATATGTAATATTCTGTCGTCAGAGAGCAAACTTGCATGCAGCTCGAGGACGAAGGCTGGCTCAGTCTCTCTCTCTCTTTCTCTGCTGCTCCACTGTAACACTCGCTCTGACAGGACACTGCTGTTCCTGCTGCTGATGCTGATGCTGCCGGTTGCCTAGTGACTGTATCCATGGAACCGGCTCCCATCGTCATGGTGATGGGCCAAGGGAAAGAGACCCAGTGAGGGAAGGGGCACAGAGATACCAGTACATCTGCAGTGTGTGTTATGATGATGGGGATGAATTGTGATATTATCGAGGATGACGACGGCGGCAGCAGTAGCTGCGATGGTGATATATTGGGGTTGTCGGTTTTTGGTGATGTCACAGATGATGCTGGAGGAAGTGGTGAAGAGTCCGGCTGAATTCAGTCTTTATCAGAGCATATCTTTATATAGCCACTTCACAGAGATGTTTCTGTTAAGATATGACTCCTTCCAGAGGAGCTCTGGAGCTTCAAAGAGGGTGACGTGTCGACAGGGAAGCGATGCTTTTGGATATTTTCACAAAATGCAGATTTCTTTTAGGCACATACTGAGATTATGGATGGACAGTGCAGAAGTATATGCTGCATAGTAATAAGTTTATTTTAAGATTAAGACATAAAAAATGAAAATGCTGCTACTCTGATTACAAGATTGGTTTAAAAGATTCAAAAGTTAACTTAAATCCACCCAATCCCCTAACCCAACATAATATGAAGAAGTCATTATGTCAAAGGCGTCTTTGTATCATCTACTGAACTTAGTATGCTAATGAGACACCTCAGCCTGTCTTTCTCATAAAACCACTCTGAGTCTGGACTGCTGACTGCACTGCTAACTGAGCTAGCTGGCTAACAGCAGCTACGGTAAGCAGCATATTTCTTCCCTCGTCTTTCTTTGCAGTGTGAATTGAAGAGATGGCCAGTTCTCACATACTGCATCTGTATGGTGTTCATCCAGCACAGGCGTCCAAAATTACATCGTTTAGCCTGTTCCAATGTAAAGATTTTCTGTCTTCTTCAGTCATGAACAGAATATTGTTGGGTTTTAGATTGGTGGCTGGACAAAACAAGATATCTCGAGGCGTCATCTTAAGAGTTCTGTGACATTTCGACTGACATTTTACAAGATTTGGAGCCTTTGAAGAACATTTACTTGAGTAATCAGGAAAATAATGAGCAAAGTATTTGATAATGAAAACAGCTGTAGTTGCAGTCCCCCTTCAGCAGCTTCATGAGAAGACATAAATCCTTTGTAGCTTGCATTTGAGCTGACCAAAGTTGCAAACGTTTCACAGCCACCCTTCAAGCCCACAGGGAGTGAATTAATGTTATATTTTGGATTTTGGAGTATGACTTGAAGCATTGCCCTGTTTGAAAAAGAAACTACACACCTTTAATGCAATTTTGCAGCATATTGCTTAAACCAACAAATCCGTGTAAGGGAACCTTTTGTGGATTCAAGAGAAGCAGAGAGGAGATGAGGGAGGGAGGAGGAACAGACAGAGACGTTATCCTCTTTGTCACGGCACGTACTGTACTGTAGGTTCACACAGGCTGCACGAAACTGTTCCAAACTGGTCTCTCAGAGGATAAATTTATCACATTCGCTTTGTTCATTTAACTGGTTTAATGCGATTTTTAAAAAAAATTTTTTTCCCTCACTGCGAGTACAGATTCATGCGGGAGCATCACTCTGTCCCCTCTCCAGTCTCAGTGACAGTGTTGCCATGGTTGCATCATGCACATTGTTCTCTCCAGGGTGACATAATTATTTGGCTCGAACAAGAGATTCCGGATCCAGTTTCAGTTTTAGCAGGAAAATGCATCTTTAAGAATGAAATATTGAACTTGAATTCAATGCCAACCGTGCCACTTTCTCTCGAGCGTCATTCTGTAGCACATCATGTGTTCTTTTAGGTAAATTATTCAGCTTTTTCTGCCACGAAGCAGTCGTAGTTCTTATTTGTGCGCTTTTGTAGGAAAAAGAGCAGCCAGCCCAGGCGCGGAAATAAATGGGTGACAAGGGAAAGAATGAACATCGAAATAATTGACAGACTTGGCTTGTTTTTAAAGTGCTTCTCTCATCAGTGCTAAAAAATCTGTTGATTTATTTACACAGTTTGACAGGTTTCTGTGAATGATTTGTTATTTCTGGTAACACTTGCTAGTAACCATCATTAAAAAAAAAATTCATTTATAAAAAATTGAACTTAGCTATTTGATTGTTAACAAACAATTCAATAATTTATGAACCATTTACGTAGGAAATTCAGTTTAAACTTAACAATAAACAACTGCTCAAAATGTTTCATTAATCATTTCAACGTTGGTTAACAGTCAAATTGCTTGTATTCCTTTTTATTATTATTATTTTTGGTCAAATAAAAGAGGACATCGGAAGATGCTGCACTAAGCTATGAAAAAAAATGAAGTAATCTATCTTTAACATTTTCCATCATTTTATTGCGTGAATGATTGATCAGATTATAAATGTATTTGGTAATGATGATAATCAATAATCATAGCCCTTCTTCTGGCTAATTTGCCCAAATAGCTTGCATCTTATGTTAAGTGGTTTCTTCCTCTAACACTGAGCTCATTTTAACCAGGTATGTAACAAAGCAGAGATGCCATAGCCGTCTCCTGCTGTCTCTGCTCATATTATTATTACAAGCTTGCATTGTTTCGAGTGTTAGCTTGAATTATTCCCTCAGGTGCAAAATGCCCATTGCAGCAGTGTCATGTGATTCCTCAGGCTTCACTTTGAGATCCACAGCTGTGGCTCGGCAGGCATCTCCTTTTGTGATTCGGTGACAGAACAAGTCACAGAGCTCCAGGTATTTCTCTGTCTCAACAAAAAGTCTCCGCTCATCCATTGTGACAGCTACAAGAACTCTAAAGGAGATGACCTGTCACCGGCAAAGGAGGAAGCCAGGCCATGAAATTGTAGCTATTATGCCCCAGGTCCATTCTGAGATGATGCAGCTTTTCATGGGTGTGTAAAGTAGGACAGTGGCGAGGCAGCGTGGTCACACACACAGTATGTAGGTGCCTCGCTGCTGCTTCACATAGGAAATCTAAGGAGCCGCTGTTAGTTCGCATAACACGGTGGCATTATATTCATGTGTTGAGAATGGACAAACAAACAGTTTGACAAAAACCATAGGTCACCATGCAGTTGTTAAAAACAGCCTGGCAGGTCTGTAGCAAGGTGCTTCACACTGCATGGTAGGCCCTGTGTGTATATGTGTGTGTGTGTGTGTGTGTGTGTGTGTGTGCGCGTAGCTGAGTCTTTCACACTTGTTCGATGTGTCATACGGTGTGACCCAGTGTTTCTGCTGAATCTGCTGAGTTTGTGTGTGTGTGTGTGTGTGTGTGTGTGTGTGTGTGTGTGTGTGTGTGTGTGTGTGTGTGTGTTTCTCCATGTTGTCTCCATGTTTCCTGCTTGCTCAGTTTCGATCTGGAGGGAACTAACCTCGGACAAGTCATGTGATTCTAAGTAGGGCATGTTATACAGTGGTCAGTATGTACTGTATACTGTATGTGGATAACAGTGCAGCTTCTAATAGCAACCCAATCACCAGAATAAATGTTGGCAATCTACATTTCTGCCATAAACCTGATATATTGAAGCTTAACATTTCCTTATGATGCAACTCTACATTTCTAATGTTATATTATGACAAGGCTGTGCTTATGGTCTGATCTGGCACAAAAACAACTTGGTAAGGGTCAGGAAAAGATGGCTGAAGATACCCACGCCACAAACATGATGAGAGATTCCTGACTTGTCACACAAATATCAAAGCCCAAACTTAAACCGTTGTCACTGTATTGTGAACATGCTTTGACACATTTCGTTGAAATGTCAATATGGTAGGTAGCCTGTGACGCTAGCAAATGTGCACTGATATGTAGTTTGCAAAAAAAAAAAAAGAAAAAACATTACCTGCCAACATTTTATGTACAAATGGGTCTTGCAACTTTGCTGCAACCCAGTTTGTGTATCAAGCGTCCTCGCAAGGAGAAACGTCTTCTGTTCCTTTACCTATAATTGTTTGATGTTTTCACACACATTTCTTGGAAGGTTCTCTCTTTGTGCACACCAGCACACTGGTTTACAATGTATTTTTACAGGAAGTAGAGAGAAAGAAAGTAAAACATTTTTGGAAAACATTTGGCAGGACATCTCAGCATCTTGAGCCTCATCAGCAAGAGATCTGCAGTACATTGGTGCGCAGAACATTTGAATGCCCTTCATTGCTACATTAGCAGTGAGCCCAAACCTTTCTGTGGCTGCCTCTGGGAAATACTGTGTCCCTCTCATTCATACATCATTGCCAGGGTACTTCACTAACCTTAGACTAACAGTAGTTGACTCAATTCAGCGCTCCGTTCAGTGAGAATCACTGGCTCACTATCTTTCAGCACAATAAGTCAAAAAACTCATTTCAAAGCCAGCCCGAAAATTAGCTGAAAGGCAGCATTTCTAAGAAAATGAGCAATCCCTTTCTAAAACCCCATCACACAGAGAAAATATCAAATCACAGGCTGTCATTGTTGCAGGTTGTTTTGCACTGCAGAGAAAAATGGCTGCCCGTAATGCTTGAACAGTCAGTCCCTTGTAGAATACAAATGTCCATTGTCAGAGTATTTTTATTTTATGTCGCCCACAAATTTAAACCGGATAGTGTATCAGAGCAGCTGGTAGGCTGGTCATCACGGTCCCAGTGGAGAGCTGTAACGAAAGAAATTGGAAAAAATAACGACGCATCTCTCAAGTATCGGTTTTCTCCGGGGTTCATGGTAAAAATACTCAGGATCAGGATTGGCCTGCAAATAACGATTATTTTCTAAATCAGGGTTCACACTACAGGTGCTAAAATGTCAGGACTACTTCTGATAATAGTGTTAATAAAGTACTGGCTTTCCATGTGCCGAGTCCAAACTGGTCCAGTAATTCCTGGAGAGGAGATAGAATGTGTGACAGTCTCCCAGGAGGAGGAGGAGGGGGAGGAGGAGGAGGCAGGTCGGTCTACATCCTGTGCCGGTTGCTCCACGTGTTGCCGTGGGCGATCCGGTCTCCTCTTAGTGAGACAAAGACCTGGGCTGCCTCCGGTCTGAGCTCTTCATTTGACGACCGCGAGTACGTCAGGATGTTTGAATGTGAGCGAGAGAGCAACCCCCGAGGCCTCTGTTAGAGCCTTTTAAGATCCTCTCATCCGTTTCAGACTCACAGCATTTAACATGGAGGTAATTTGAACCTATTGAGTCTATTAATAATAGCCATCTCATTGTAGCAAAAAATAACCCGAGCCTTCATTAATGAAAGAGTGCCGACGAGATGGAATAATAAAAGCAGCAACATGTGATGGAGACGAACATGTGATTAGAGCTGGTCGCATCCCCGAGAGAGACGTTATGAAAGCCGAGAGAACCGACAGAGAAGAATGAGCCTGAAGTTGGGAGCGGGAGAATAATCTCTCTAAATCGACAGCATCTGTCTCCTGTCTTGTTTTGTCCGTCTCAGCTCAGCTGTCATTGGATATCAGACAGGAAGAGACGGAGAGGCGGCTTGTCTCAGTTTGTAACAGAGTGTGCTGCTCTTTAGGGTTTCATCATCTCAGTCGGACGTTTCTCTGTAAACACCCTCCATGCTTTTAGGGTCTTTACTGTTGTATTTTTTTGTTACTGCCAGCTAATCCCAACCCCTTTGTTCCCACTGAAGACATTAATGATGTTAGACGGCTCCCAAATATATTGTTTCATTTTTCAAAAAGACTATCCAACTTATTCCAAGCTCCCTTTACGCCTTGCGCGTTATTTTAATTTTCCATGTTAGGAGGATGCTAATCATCGTTTACTCCTAATTTTAACAACACGTTTCCAGCTGTAGATGTGATGCTCCGGAGAGTACTTCCGGCTCAAAGTGAATCAAACTACTGTGTGTGTTCCTAATGAAGAAGGAGAATGTCACCCAGTGCAACAGTTTGGCTCATTGATGTGTTTTTACAGCCCCTTCTCACTCCCAGTTAGTCAAATATGAAAGCTTCGTCATCACGTCTCGAGGCGCCAATGTAGCGTAGTTGCATAAATAGCGAGAAAAGATTACGTGTGGAAGAGTTGGTGACGTGGTGGACGAGTCAAAAACAGGACTGCCACCCAGGACACCGGAGATCCATGTGTAACCAAAAGCCAACTTGATATGTTACATGATCGAACAAAAATAGTTGTCAGCATGCTTTGTTTTGAAAGTGTAACTGGATGATGCTTGAGGTTAAGTAGAGCGTCATGATGTGAAACTTCCAGCCCCAGACCAAAGCTGTGGCATCTGATGAGTTGGGAGTGAGAACATGTTAGTGTTAGATAGTTTTCATACAACCACGAGGTCTATGGCATAAAGAGAGTGGCTGTATCAGGCTTTGGCTCCACAGACAATACTTAGCTTAGAGTGATTCTTTGTTGGTTTGATTATTTTCATGGGATTTTTTGACAATAGTGGCTGTAAATGATGTTTTTGTTTCTGTCTTATTCTTGAAGGATCTCCAGTTGCAGTCATGACAGATTCTGGTCAGTCTGCATGGGTAGTCCACCACTGTTCAGTGCGTTCATGACTACTGTCGGAGCAGAACTTGGTTGACTTTTAGCTGCTCCCACTAGGACCAGGAGAGGAAGTGGAGGCTTGGCATGATGCCACTTCCTTTTAGGCTCAGAGGAAGGAAATGATTTCCCGTCCTCTCCTCAGAATCAGCCAAGTGACGAGCGCTTTAACAGGAAGGAAAGTCACAAGGAGGCTACAGCTCTTCATTCTGTGGTCACTTATGTAAAGACCCTCCCCTTTCGTTTAGAACCACTTTCTTTGTTGCCCAAAAGACGAAGAGAAAACCAAGCACGACACACACAGGTGTCACTAATGACATTAATAGTGGCTGAATGGCCTGAATGGAGCAGAGTCATCATTAACGTGATTTGTCTCACCTGTGTCTGTCTTGCTGTGTGAGTCAAATATTCTGCTGTTTTTAAAATGTTTTTTCTGTAGGGAAAAAGAAATAACGCTTCATGATGAAATGCGAGGCTTCTAATGATATTTTTCATGCCGTTCGCTGCTCCCTGACTTCGTTTATGAGAATACCAGCAAATGTCCCGCAGAGCATTGCACAACCATGCAAGCATATCAAACATTCATTACGACAAGATTACAGGAAACATATTATGTAAAACTGCTGTGAGACATGACAAAGACAGGACTGCATTTCTCTTACGGAAGCAGCATTTCAATGATGATCCAGTGAATGTTTTTTTTTCTTTTTTCTTTTTTCTTTTGGTCCATTCATGACTTCATTTTCGGGGATGAGATGAGCTGATTTTGTTTGACAGTGTTTTTTCTTTACATTTGAGAGAAGTCTCCAGGCTCACTGCAGGCACCGATGTGTGGAGAACGTTAATAGACCGCTCCACGGCATGTGACCAAGGGGAGACCTCAGACCAGTGTGTGTGTGTGTGTGTGTGTGTGTGTGTGTGTGTGTGTGTGTGTGTGTGTGTGTGTAGCCTACTGTGTCACTGTAGAGCGTAAGTGTCCATCCATGCGTGTATCTGAGTGTGTGGAGTGTGTGGACCTGCATGTGACTTTATGAATTGTGTGTATGTTTGTGTGTGTGTGTGTGTGTGTGTGTGTGTGTGTGTGTGTGTGTGTGTGTGTGTGTGTGAGAGAGAGAGAGAGAGAGAGAGAGAGAGAGAGAGAGAGAGAGTGACAGAGGATGGCTGACTATAAATGTTCTAGTCACAACACTGACAGTTCCCCCTCTGAAAATCTTTTCCGTCGATCACTTTATTCATGTGCGTGTGCACGTGTGTGTATGTGTGTGTGTTTGCGTGTGCACGTGTGTAAAGCTTGGGTGCTTAATGCATCATTGACTTCTTCTTCTTTCTCTCCTCTCTTTCTTGCCTCTTCTTGTTGACGGCCTCTCTGTGGAGTGTGCAGTATAGCGGTATATGTAGGCCAGCTCCCACAGGTCCTATGGGCTCTATAGGTGTCCATCGAACTGCCTGTATGGCTGCTGTAGCATGGCAGCTTGTTCTGCTGCCTTGAACATGGAGCCTGTTGAGATCATTTGCAATTCAACAAGGCCTGTTGACATGTACACCTAGCATACAGAAGACGCTGCCACTTTTCATTGGGTCGATCTTGTGTGTCTTTGGGGGGAGGGAATCATTAACAGCGATGAACAGCCTCTTTGGTTTGTGTCATAAAAAACTGACAAAGCAGTCACCTCTTGTTTTTGTTTAAAGAATTTTTTGTAGATTTTTCTGCAAAAAAAATATCTCATAATGCCTCTGAATTATCTTGTGACCCACTTGAGGGGTCCTGACTCCCGGGTTGGACAAAGGCATATTAGAAGATGTATCAGCAAAGATGTACACATTTTAATTAGATTTTCTGTGGGTTTTTGCTGTTGTAAGCTTAGATACTTGATGCCAGCCATTTGTACAGTGACACTCGAAAAGTTCAATGAAGGGTTGTTAGATTTTATATAACATACTTCTTCCACAAAAGCTGAATCATTAAATTCCTGATCTTTAACAAAACTTATGGCCACCATGATTCTTCTGATCTTACTGTGCATGAAGCTGCCCCAAAGGCTCAAGACAGTTGTTGGCCTCTGAATCTTTCCCAAAACAAACTGAAAAAAAAAACAAACAAAAAAAAAAACTGTTGTTCATTAATTCATTACAAACACACAAAGATGAGATGCCATGAAGACACGTGAGACTACAGGTTTTACAACACTGAATGGATAGAGTTACAAGGATTCATTTTGTAAAAATAATTACAGAGTAAATGTCAAATTAGTAACTTTGTCTCTCATGTCATGAAGAAACAAACAGTGAATCATCTGTCAAAGAACATTAAGTTCCCATTGGATCATAGGCTACATACCTTTATGATATTTCTACAAATAGTATCATGTATCACATTACATGTTTATGATGCTCCTTTCATGTTGGT
This sequence comes from Acanthopagrus latus, assembly GCF_904848185.1. Lineage (NCBI taxonomy): Eukaryota > Metazoa > Chordata > Actinopteri > Spariformes > Sparidae > Acanthopagrus > Acanthopagrus latus. The sequence goes on from NC_051049.1 coordinate 24,705,272, forward strand.
GGTGGTAGAGTTACAGGTGAGAAGCCAGTGACTACAGTTCGTGATTGCATTCCAATATCTGTAAATGTTAAACCACTGAATATTTTCAAGGAGACCTCCGAACAAATTTCCAGATGTGTGTGAGTGTTTTTAAATGCGTAGCTGGGATATCTCTAGCCATGTTTGTGGTGATCCTAGAGCGGCCTTAAAAACTGTTGAAATTGATATTTGAACCTTAGAAAGAAAAATGAGGTTGTCACATAAACACTTTTTATGGGACGATATGGCCTGTTCAGAAATATAAATTGCCAGCATCTATTTTGGCCATTTGTCATTTTCATGATTTGTTTAATCTATTGATTGATTATTTTATCTCTAAAATGTCAAATCACCATCAAATCATCATGATTTACATGAGCACAAATGGACATCTTTAAAGTTCTTGTTTTTGTTCAACCAAGAACTAGATATAGGCCCACAGCACTGACTAACACACAGTAGGCTAGCTCAAAATAATAGCAGGACTTGAACATCTGGAACCAGGACATGTTTGGATTTTCTTCTTTTTAATTCTTTCAAAAGTGACAGTTCCTTTTGACTTTACACAACAGTTAGCCCAACAGTAATTAACAGCTGAATTAGCAACACATTACAGTAACCTTTGCAACCGCTAAACTGATCAACACCTACTGAAAATGTCCTGACAAGGACATTGGAAAGCACTATAATCAATATTTGCTTTGGCTGCATCCAAAATGTAATGTATAGAAGACTTTTCAATTTACTGCCACCCATTTTATTAGATGAAAAAAATTACAGTTGCACAACTCAACGCACAACTATGAGGATGATATGTAAGTCAGCAATCTCAAATTATTGTTTACCATAGGGTGTCTATTGTACATGGAGTCTAGAATACATCTATAAGGGAGTCACAGCTCTGACAAAATGGCTGATGTAACCATGTCAGTTAACCTGTTACAACACTCTGTCAGTTGTAGTTGCTATAGCAACCGATTACCAACTGATGGTGACAGATTAACAAGAACATGTAGCCCCCTGTAGATTCAGACAGAAAGAAGTAATGAGACAAATTCTTAAAAAATAATGTTTGACCATACATGTCTGCAGCTTGTGTCTTTTACATTCCTGCAAATGCATTGGTAAGTGTTTTTGACCAGACAAAAATCCTGTATTACATGGGCCATTGTGATTGTTTTGCATCAGGCCCATCTGCCAACTCACTCCTCACCTATAAAGTGTCATCACTGCGCCTCATATAGCTGCAACTCTGTCGATCTGACACAATCTGTCTGCGGACGAACATTACAGCATGAACACCTGTGTGTCGTATGATGTAGCCTGCCAAAGTTTATGATTCATTGCAGTTTGTGTCTGCGCCCCTTAGCTGACAGAATCCAACATCATGGTACATACTAACGCAATAGAAGGGATTTTGTGACAAGCTTTTTTTTTTTTTTTTAAGCATGCTGCTTCAGATGGACCAGGAAGCTTAGTGAGTTAAGAGTAATCGATCTCTTCAGATGCCAAAACACAAAACAGGGTTGTAGTATTGTAGTGACACTATGAGAGAGAAGTGTACATCTCTGTGAGGGTTTCAAGATGAAAAATCATCTTATCTTTTATCATGTAATCTATATCTTATCTGCTCGTGTCCTAATTAAATCAAACTGTGATTACAGCTATGCAGCGATCCCCCCTAAATGTTAGCGCTCATTGGTAAGTTGGTGCAGAAGTCGGAGCCCCAGGCACAGAGGTTTGAGAAAGACAGAGAAGCAGACAGAGGTGGGGGTGGGTGAGGGGGTGACACATAGCAAGTATAGACTGTGTGTAGTCCCACATGGCATTTGCGGGAACGACGTCCTGTTCATTCCTGCGTCTGGGAACATTTGCAACACGAGTGCATAGATTCAGAGTTAAAGTTGAATAGCTTAAAATGAATAGCTTAAAATGTGACTCAACAAGTAAAATGTACATGATGCGTGCCCCTTTAAAATGCTGCGAATCGTGACGGTGAAGCTCGACGGTGCCCAGGTTTGTGGGAGTGAAGTGTCTCACCCATGACTGACTGGCCTGAAGTTGCCTTGTGATGCCCACGTCGCCGTGCCGATGGCATCGTGTTAGAAACATTTTCCAGAGCGCCTTTGTGTCGTGACTGGTGGGCTTTACACCAGTGCGTTCTCACGGAGCTGCCTCCTTGCTCTGACTGCTTCTGCTCCTGTGTCTCTCTGTGTGTCCAGACAGGGGAGGTGTCTGTGGCTACTCTCCGCTGCATCAAGCTGCGTCTGCCTGTGATGATGATGAGCAGTGGTGGCTGTCAAAAGATTACTCTAACAGTTGCGATGGAGATGGATGTTGGGTCCTCTCAAGCGCTTCAGGGATAAAAGGGATTTTTGTATATATGTAGAACTATAGCTTATCAAGTGACAAACTGAACTAAGCGCCGCCTGCGACGGAGCGTGTCCTGCCATGCTGTTACTACAGTTACATTTTTTCTGGCTGGCCATCGCGAGGATGCCGTGAACTCATTATTGATTGGGGACACACCTTTATTTATTTCCCCCAGACGCTACATTGTGAACAAGTCTATGTCGGAATTGGCAGGAGAGCTATTTATCTGTTTGCTGTTAGAGGCCAGTTGGCAGCGAAGTCCTGCAGTGTGTTTGGCTAAGGGAGCTAGCAGCTAATGGAACCAATGGAGCTTACACAGCTAACAGCTAAAGATGCAGCAGCTCTGAGAGATTCTGCTCAGAGGGATGCAAAGCTTGACAACTTGAACTTTAGGTGAATGTGACGACACACACAGTAAATAAATGTTCTGAAGTACTTCAGCTGAGTATGGTTTAGTGGTACAAGTACTTTGAAAGCTAATACTTTTAACTAACCACCAGAGATGAAGCACAGAATCAACTATTTGATTTTGGGACAGTTTACATTCACTTTTGGATGATGGAAATTATTTTTCTTGATACTGACGGAGCACCAGCCACATGTGTTGATCTAGAATTTGAATGTCAACGTTATGAATGAAGCATCAAACTAATCAATACAGCTCTAGATGTACTTCAGCAGTTTCAAAGTTCCACTTACACAGATTTGTGTTGTTTATCATTAGATGAACCATGCTATTCAGGTTAGCCCAGCCTTTATATTTAACAACATCAGTCACACACATTAGAAACCATGGCTCAGAGGCATTTGTCAACATTTAGGTCATTCTTTGACTTCATAATAATCGGATGGAATCCTCATGTTGATAATGTTAACCCCAGTTTGGTTCATACCATGTCTCTGGAAACAGCTACGTCAAACTCGTAAAAAAGACATTTTAATCTCAAAGGAGGGAAAAGAAATGCAAGTGTTCGTAAAGAGAATGTGTGAAAGACAGACACCAGGTGGCACGTGCTGCTGGCAGTGTGACCCCGCAGCTTAACATTGTCGTCACAATGTGTCATTGCCCTTTATTTGACAGTGATGGTAGAGAGATGACAGAAAATGAGGGGAGCGAAGAGAGCTGACACGCAGCAGAGGTGTCCAATTTCCTGTCTGCTCTCCGAAAAAGCAGCAATTTCATGACATTTGCGCTATTGTCATCACTTGAAGCAATATGGCTGGGATGTGTGTCCCTTTCCCCAAAGTTTTTTCCATCAGCCTCAAAGAAATAATGAAAGTAATGTCAACGTTTGTTACTGCAGGTGCTGTGTACGACTGTTAATGTCGAACAATGTTCTCAGGGCAAACATCTGTTATTAAAGCGAAGTTTAGTGTCTGTTTTTATTTTGAAATAAAGTAAAAGATATTTCATCTGTCAGCTTCTTCTGTATTGTTCACTGTACCAAAGCCACGCTAATCTGTGACCCCAACACTAAGGCCTGCAGGAAAATGTGACAGCCTTACTGACAAAAACATATCCCGAAAAGATTCACCGGCCATCAACTATTGTCAAAATTAGGCAAAAAAGTATCTGAGAATTTCACTCCAAATTGACACATATTGCATGCCAACATTCAATTCACATTCAGTCCACAGAATTACAAAACAATGGGTGTTGAAATGATTTCCATTCCCAGTCCATTTTCCTCACCTGAGGGACCGGTTCAGCACTGCTGCATAAAGCTTGTCAAAATGGTGCTCTTAGCCAGGGCTTTTTAATTAGTGTTTTATGGTAATTTTGGGCAATTGAGTCCCCGGTTACCATGGCAACTGCTCACTGTGCAATTTCCATGGACTGTTAAGGAAAGCTTTAGGGATAAAAACTTACTAAAGGGTGTTTATGCAAATGGGGAATGTCATGCGAGTGAGAGAGAGAGAAAAAGAAACAAAAACATCTGAAACCCTCCAAACTGGAGTTTGGCTATGGAGAGACGGCGTCGTCGCTGAGAGGTATAGAGGTAAGAACTTTAGCCCGAGCCCGAGCCCGAGCCCGACCCGGCCCGAAATTCGGGTCGGGTCGGGCCTAAAATGTCAATCATTACGTTCGGGTCGGGTCGGGCTCGGGCTTCTCTCTCGCTGACTTTTTTTAAAATAAATATATGTTTATAAAAATGTATACTAAAACGATGTGTGGATACTAAACTAAGGAATACTTGTTGTAAATAAATAATTTGGATAAAACAGAGAAGGCGGCGCTGTAAGGTAATTGCTATATAACTACTACTAAACAGGAGGCGCAGAGCAAGAGCACGCTTTGCGCACGGCTTTGCGGACATTTCGTGAACGTAATCTTGAAATTTCGGGTTTGCTTCGGGCTCGGGCCTGCAAATCAAGTTAATTGGTCGGGCTCGGGCTGGGTCGGGCTTTAATGCCTGCGGGCCTGGGTCGGGTCGGGCTGGATTTTTTAGGCCCGATCTTACCTCTAGAGAGGTAACAGTGTCGAATTGACCTTGAGCGAGTTGTATAAACCCCGGGCCCGCCTGTCTGAGGATGAAAGCCGAAAAAAGGGTATCAATGAATAGATGAAAAGCCGCTGTGCATTATCTGTTTTCATTTAGGAGGAGGCAGAGGAGAGAGGAAGAAGAAGGCAGGGAGAGGAACGAGGGGTGACAGAGGCAGCAGCAGGTGATAGATGGAGTGAACGCATGAATAGAGATCCAGACAGTCATGCACAGCTATCAGCTGGCAGTAAAGAAGAGAGATTGACTCCCAGCCAGAGCAAGGGAGAGAGAGGGAGAGAGAGACAGAAAGAGAGGGATGACAGAAAGATAGAGAGGTTGTTCCAGATAGCAGCAGGTCTCACAGTGTGTACAGAGAGAGTTTTTCAGGTGAAGGTGAACCGTTCTTTTGCAATCAGGACTCTGTGTGCCCTGTATTCATCACGACTTCAATAATACATCCAGGACAAAAGTCACAGGTCAGACATTTGTTTTGGAGCCAAGATTTGGATCAAACTTTAAAGGAAAATTTGCCATATTTCACGTAGTTGCCCAAACCATGCTGTTGGTATGTGCTGTCAGTTGAGATCATAAATTACCTAGCGCGTGCAGTATCGCTGGAGGAAGCTATGTTCTCCTGGTTGCAGAGATGTGCAGGCAATGCGTACCTGAATCTTGTTTCACTTTGCGTGAGATTATGTGTCCTCGTCCTTCACCTCCACTGCTCTCGTATTTTGGGATGCCCCTTTTTTCACTGCTAGAAAAGTAGCTACTTTTACAAGCAAGAGAACAAGTTGGTTTCTAGGGAAGCACGCCCCCAGCCCAGAGGCTGAAATGATTTGTAGTTCTTCCACAACACCAGTTACACCACTGGTGTCGGAAGAAGAACAGATTTTGAGTACTCAGCGTGCACAGTTCACACGGTAAGGCCACATGCTGTTGTAAGAAATCTAACAAATCGTTTTAATTACACAGCTTCCTGATTAATAATCAGTGTCACTAAGAGACACTGGGCCATATTTCGAGGTTAAACAACATTTGATAGCAAACAACTATCAGTCAACAACTAAAGTTAGAGCACATTGGGTAACATTAGCACTTTAGCTATGGTTGAATACATGAATCAAAAGTGTGCTGTTATGCGTATCGTATATTACTATCCAATGGTGATATTAGCGGGGAAGTGGTAGAATGCTAACGTAAGCTGTCGCTTTGGAAAATGGCCTCATGCCGCTCTGCATTTTCATTACCCAGCGTCTGACTGATGTTGCTGGTCAGTGGAGAAGCTTTGAGGTAACTGAAATATGTTATAAACATTTGAGCTTCACACCCCTGACGTCAGAGGAAAATGGTCACCATGTGAAATGGTCTATGGTGAATCTATTGTTTCAATTGACACCAACACCAGCTGACCATCCACAAAGCATTTGGCAAATTTTCCCTCTGAGATCACGGCCAGGTCTAGCGTTCAAACAGTCGTCACCCAACTCCACTTCACTCTTAGGTGATTTATACTCTCTCAGCTCATTGTTTTGGTTTATCTTACTGAAACTTAACCATTTTGGTTCTCTATCATCTATCTCACTGTCATCATTTACAGATGCAGCAAGCAGCTGTTTCACCTCCATAAGCCAACTGTCCACTTCCTGCCCAACATCAGACAGCAGACAGACAATGTTGGCGTTAGCTAGTTGGAGAACACAGTGCAGTATTTAGCAGCTAAGGAGCCAGATGTCTCTGTCAGCAGCAGGTCATTCAGCGAGGGTTGGTGTGCGCATGAAAGGGGGTGAGAATTGAAAGCTATAACCATTTTCCCTTTAGAAAAGAGTGAATATTGAAACTCAATTTGTTGGGTGTCCAGAAAAACAACTTCACATTAATGCTAATGATGTTCTGCATGTACAAGATAAATAAATACACGTTCGCCATAACAATATTTGATTTGATAATATGTCAGTGCTATTGTTATTGGTGGCTCTCAGTGACCTGAACAGAATAAACAGCAAAACCTGCTTGTGATCCCTTGTTGCAGGTTGTAGACCAAAGAGTGATATTCCCTTCCCCATTTTTTATATTTTAATACCTTTTAGCAGCTTTAGGAAGAAAACTATTTTGTATTTCATTCATGAATAATTAGTCAGAACTAGCTGTGCTATCAGGTTTGGGGGGTTCCGCATCAGCAGACTCTGATCAAATTATATTCAGGTGTCACTCTGTATGTGTAATGTAGATCAAACTGTACTTCACATGAACTGGAACATGGTACATCGTACCTCGAGTACATTGTTCGTCCATCCAGTCTTCAAAATGCTAAATCAAATTAACCTAAAACTTTTAATAACAAGTGTCGCTCTGTTCTTAGTGTGATCTATGAATAGTTCAGAGCTTCTAGGTCAACAGTGTGAAGACATGACACTGTAATAGCAGACGTGTGTGTTTGTGTGCCTTCTTCTCGCTGCCCTGTCCTTCAGGCTCCGAGTGTTGGACGAGCTGTTGGGGCACCAGCATGGTGCAAAGTGACCTTAAAGAAACTGAACACACACACACACACACACACACACACACACACACACAGACTTCAACAGAGCAGACTCATATCTCATCCAGATTCAATGTGAAGGCCTCCGAGTCCATCCTCTCTGCTTAAGATTCATCTACGTATTTCATTGTAATCCCATTCCTCATTTGCATCCGTGTTTGGTTTTAAAACTACAAGTGAACAAAGTGAGTTAATTTGAAGCAACAGTGTGTGGTGTGACTTGGCTTCGCACAGTGAAGTTGCTGCATCACAATGAAGATTCTGGCAAAAAAATATCTTGCGAGCCGTCGGGTAGCACGGGTCTTTTTCAGCCTTTATGGATTTTTTTTAAAACAAGATATTTACTTGTTTATTTTATGAGACTGTTTGCTTTATGTTGACAGGAGAGCAAGGTAAAGACTATCATTATGTATTAGTCTGTCGTACTTTGGATGGTGACAGAGGCAGATTAATTAAGCTAAACAAAAGGATCAGGCATTGAGGTCCACTTTGCTGCTTTTAAAGGGATATTCCAGTGTAAATTTAATCCATGGTCTAACACGCCATGACACCAAGTTTGCAGGCCGCTAGTTTACATAGTTTTACCAACCTCGGAAATGACTGCACGATAACAATACATTGCAGTATACGCTTCCATCAAAAAGACACAAATAATGCTCAGAACAGCACCAAACTTCAGCAACAGTACAAATAGAGTTGCAGCACATAGCTGGAGGCATACAACCTCCGCTGGCTTAGCCGGATTGATATTGTAAAGTGAGCACAACTCACCACTCTCCTGCCGCAGCTTCCTGTTGTGGGGAAGCCCTGACAGGTTGATTACGGAGTGCAGTAGAGTTCCGCAGCTCAAGGATGAAAATGTATGATTATTACTCCATGGAAATGCAATCAAAGTTCATATGTGTCTTACCTACCAGCTTATAACAGTTATTATCGCGAGCGGACAGGGAAAAGAACAGAATTGAGCATTTCTAACCGCACTCAGTAATCCACTCGCAGGGAATCCTGCAACAGGAAGCTGCGGCAGGAGAGTGGTGAGTTGTGTTCACTTTACAATAGCAACCCAGCTAAGCTAGCAGAGGTTTGATGACTCAAACTATGTGCTGCGACTCTATTTGTACTGTTGCTGAAGTTTGGTGCTGTTCTGAGTATTATTTGTGGCTTTTTGATGGCAGTTTTTTGTTGGAGGCATATACTGGAGTGTATTGTTATCGTGCGGTCATTTCTGAGGTTGCTAAAACGATGTAAACTAGCGGTCCGCAAACTTCATCTCTCGAGGGGGGGGTCGTACTCTGTGTCATGGTGTGTTAGACCATGGATTAAACTTACACTGGAATATCCCTCTTACTTTGTTTCTTGTTTTCTTTTCTTATGTTCCTGTTTCATGTTGTGTCGAGCCTTCTTAGTGTTTTGAAAATAGTGATTTTGATGCTAGCTTACAAGTGCCCCATGTACTCCCATTGAAAATTAGTTCGAGCCGTTCATAACGAAAATACGGTCAATCTTAAAAGTGGCTTTCATCGTAATTATGCTTTTACATGAAGGTTTGACTCATATACATTCACGAAAAAAGCCTAGGTTGCATTTTGGTGAGAGTTTCACTTTAAGGAGTTTGGTCTGTCTGAGAGGACAAACTTTACTTTTGAAAAGCAGCAGATCATGTAATGATTTACTTTTTCTCCTCACAAAGTGATGATTGAGATCAGAGAGTCAGCGGAGCTTCTTTCGTTCACAAACACGAGATAGGTGTCTTTCCATTGAATCACCTCCTGAAATGTATAAATTGATTTGGATCGAGAGGCTCCCGTGGAGAGGAAACAAAAAAAGTACTGCGCTGGATTTAAGATGGCTTCCCTTTCTCTCTCTTGGTAGGGGTTAGGATGGAGAGAGGGAGAGAAAGAGAGAGAGAGAGAGAGAGAGAGACAGACAGACAGACAGAAGCCTGAGAGGGAAAAGAGAGAAGACAGAAAGAGGAGATGTGCCGGGGCGTCTCAGGCAGAACTGGGCCACTGAGCACAACCCTGGAAGAACAGTGCCGAGAAAAAATAAAAGAGTGGCCTGGAAACAGGGGAGAGAAAGGGAGAGAAAGTGAAGCATGACAGACGGAGAGAAGGGAGAGGAGAGGCTCAGATAAAGTCTTTTCTCCGTGAGCTTCACTGAGGAACAGTTGGACTGCTGAAGCCTCGAGATGATAAACCAATAAGTCGATCTGGAAATGTTTGTGAACAGCCACCTGACTTTCTGTGGACGGTGACGTCATGTCACTTTAACAGATCACACTACACATCTTCTGTTTTATTGTACCTCTGATATTGAACAAACCTATAACTGAACTTATTTAGAAGAGAACACAGAGGCAAGACCTACTTTAGTCAAGGGTGGACGCATTCAGATACTTAAGTGAACGTACCATTACAGTCAATTAAAAGTACTCCATTACAAATAAAACCTCAAAAGTACGGCAGAATAATCTTAACTCCCTCCCAATTTACTGTTCTCCTTTTTCTATTTTATACACATGTTGACAAAGATTCTCAGTCATCCAGGTCATGGTAATTCCGGGATGCTGTATTCTTGAAGACGTTTCACCTCTCATCCCAGAACTGAAGAAGCTTCTTGGATGAGAGGTGAAATGTCTTTAAGAAACTGAAACAAGTCCAGCTGCCTTCGATATAGCACCTGGAGTTACTTTTTTTTTTAATGTTCTCTAATCCTTAGTTTGTTGTGAAATAGTGGATAATTGTCTGTAGCTTTTTATCTCAAACCATGTGAGCAGATGAGATGGAAATTATCAACTCATAGACATCTGAATGTAATGATAAACTGCAATGCCTTGTATTCACTGTGAGATGAGATCAGCCATTCCGTGGTCAATGAGATTTTAAAGTAACTTACTTTGTATATTCTTTCATCTGACGCCTCTAGTGAGTTCATGAATGACACATTCCTTTACATTACTCTTTGATCCATATATATGGAGACGTTGTATTTATTTGAGCTGCAACTGATGATTTTTTAAACTTTTTTTTACAAATTGATTGCCGCTAGCTCCTTTTGCTACATAACTCTACTAGTCCTGAGCAGTTAAAAGACAGACCATGTTTTTATTTCATTTGAATGATTTTTGAAGTCCTGAAGAAGTAAAAAAAAAAATCTGGTCATTAAAAGAAAAAAAGGAAAGGTTGTTTTTTCCAGCATTTTCCTTGATGATTGCAGTATGTCATGACCTCTCAGACTGATCTTTGGACCCCTCTGGCAGGGAAGCCTCTGGTTTAGTTCATAAAATATCACACTTGGTTTATTTTCATCTTTTGGTTACATTTTATTTTTATTCAAACTGCACCCATTAGCCCTTCTCCTTCGTAGCTTGCTTTGCCCATTTGTGTTTGTACCAAGTTCCATGCGAGTCAGTAGATTTACCAAGATCACCTGCTTCTGCTGTGTCAGGTGTTGCTTCTCATTCCCCTTAAAAGCTGGTTGTAACAGACCATCCCGTGTGTCCTGATGAACAGGTGCTTAATCATCCTAGGTTTGATTGAAGGTTCAGCCTTTTGTTGCATGTCATCAACTCCCCCCATCTTTCCTGTCTGTATTTATACTGTGAATCTTTCTAATAAAAGACAAACAGTCTAGAAACGACTGATATTCAGGTCATAATAATACATCTCAGGAAAATATTGACAATTTAGTGACTGAAAACATCAAATATTTGTCATCCATGATTCAAGCAATCAATTATAAGAATTGTTTGGAATTGATTTTATGTCCATCCGCTCATTTATTATTCAACTTCAGGAGTACTCTTAATTAGCTATATGTGTACACTATAGTGTATGTTATAAAATCACTGCAGTAACCCAGATATGTTTCTGTCTGACAACACGACTCTCTGTCACGCTGCTTCTCTCTGTCTGGCTGCTTGTTTATCTGTCTTTATTGCATCCTATTTATACATCCCACTGTTTGTCTGTCTGACTTCCTGTCTGTCATTTGTCCATTTTCCTCCCTGAAGGCAGACAGGCCCTAAACTTTTCCGCTGCAGAGTGAAACTGGGCACTTAAGAAGCATCTTTTTCAGGTCACTCTGTGGCTGCAGCCTCGGTTTAGGTAACTCTGGTTTTGACCCATTTGGTGCATTCGTGTATTTGTTCATTCATGCATCTGAGCATAATTGATTCCAGCATTTTGGGTGCAGGTGAATCGTCAGCTGTTCCGTGTTTTGTCGTGCTGTCGATTGTTATTTTTAGTGTCAGTGGTGTAAGGGTCGTTGGGTTTTACCGACGTGCCACCTGGAGCCGCAGTGGCAGGCAGATTGGACTGACTGAGTGTGAAAATGCCCGAACCATGATTCACCAGAGACTGCGGCGCGATTCCCTTTGACTCCCTGGTGAGACTTTGTCATAACCAGAAAGAAAAATTAACATAAAATGACTGTTGGTTATGTCTTCCTGGTAGTGTTTTCTCTTAATTGCATGAGTAATTTCTTCATTAGCAACACTGCAGGAGGCGTTTTGTCATCATACAGCTGCAAAGGCTCCTAGAGAAGAACGTTGGGGGTGGATGTTTGGGCCTTAAAAGTGTGTCCCTTCCTTCCAAACAAGGCAGTTTGTTGTTTAAGGATGAGTGCTTTTCTGTAGGTATTTATTTAGTCAGAAATGACACAGTCGTTGTTCACTTAGACTTGCACAATGTGACATTCTGTCTTGTAGCATTTACATTTTATTACCTCCGCTGTATCCATTTGTTGGGTGGTCAGCAGGATTTCACAAAAAACTACAGAAAGGATTTCCAGAAAACTTAAATGCAGGATTGGAATCAGCCCAGAATAGACCATTAACTTTTGGTGCACATCTGGATAAACAGACATCCCAGGAATTATTTCTCACTTTCCTTTCTCACCTTCCGTTGCTAGATAGACACTAGTTTCTCAGAGATTAATGCATGGATCTTGATGAAAAAAATCTGGTGTGTTTTGGTGGCAAGTATCTATGAGCAAGTATAAAAGGAAGCTGTTGGGCCCCGGCAGAGGTATGCGCTTCACTGATTGTTACTACTTACTTATTACTTTAGTCATTGATAAATGTGCCCCATCGATAAATATGCCACAACTTCTTGATTAACCCATACAATCAGAAAACAGCAAAAAGAAAGCTGAATCTAAATTTTCTGGAGCTCGAAGTGACATAATTTATCATGATAATCAGTCCAGAACAAAAACATTTTCAGTTTTCTGAGATGCTAAGACAATAAAAAAAAAAAAAAAGCAGCAATCGTTTGCTTGAGGAATGACTCAAAAATATCCGCTCTACTGAGAGCCAGTTTGTGCATGTGGTCTTGGAACTAAGAGACAAGAGGGATTCACAGAAACTGCACCACTCCAAATGAGTTTAGGGCTACTGGGATAATTTAGTGTTTCATACATATCTGAGGGCTGCACAGTGGCCCAGTGGTTAGCACTGCCGCCTCACAGCTAGAAGATCCCCGGTTGGGACGCCTGGGATCTTTCTGTGTGGAGTTTGCATGTTCTCCCTGTGCAGCGTGGGTTTTCACCGGGTACTCCGGCTTCCTCCCACAGTCCAAAAACATGCTGAGGTTAATTGATTATTCTAAATTGTCCGTAGGTTTGAATGAGAGTGTGCCTGGTTGTTTGTCTCTATGTGTAGCCCTGTGATAGACTGGCGACCTGTCCAGGGTGTCCCCTGCCTTCGCCCTAAGTCAGCTGGGATAGGCTCCAGCCCCCCCGCGACCCTGCAGAGGATTAAGCGGTGTACATATAATGTACAGATAATGGATGGATGGATACATATCTGAATTTTTATTCTGTGTTATGTGATGTCACGTCCTAATATCCCTAACTCATTTTGAAAATGTACACTACTTACAATACCGCCTCCACACTTCACTTGCATCCAGTTTAATGACCAAGAGTGACTAACTCCGCCTTGCTCTGTTCTGCACTCAGCGAGTCTTCATCTTAATAAATAAAATCATTTAAAAAAAAACACTATGTACCAGCCTTTTGCTGCAAGGGTTTGTCCTCTCTGTGTGGAGCTGGCAGTGTGACATGCCCTCAAGATAACTGGGTTGATGTCTTGCCATAACATGATCCCTCAAGTTGTTTTTTTGTTTTGTTTTTTCAGTTAATTATTTGGTTAATATGATGTCAGAAAACAATTTCCAAGGACATGTCCTCAAATGTGATATTTTCTCCAACTTGTGGTCCAAATATACCAAATATATTCAGACCGGCAAATAAATCAGCAAATATTCACATTTAACTGGAACCAGAGAGTTCTTTTTTTTTTTCTTGGACCAATCATCACACATGGGTGAGGTGAACTGGTGATTAAATTGTCCACAGGGGCGAACGCAATTGTGACTTCTTAATGCTGTATTCACCTCTCGTTCTTGGATGAGAGGTGAAACGTCCTCAAGAAACTGAAACAAGTCCAGTTGCCTACAAGACAGCACTGAGAATTACCATGACCTGGATGACTGGGAACCTTCATCGAAATGTATTTGTGAGGGTTCTGTAAGCATCCTTACTGTATATATGCCACACCTTTGAAGGACTGGTTTCAACTGTGAGCTGTGATTGGCTCCCCTGTGACCATTACCAGTAAAAGCAGGTGACAGATGGATCTTTGGTCAGATGTCCCTACGTGCTTGGTGACATTAGTTTTACAAGCCGGTATTTAAATCATCCCAGTTGCTAGAGTTAATGTTGGCAGTGTAAGATTCTGCAAATATACGTAGCAACTTTACCTTTCTTTTGGCTCAGTTTACAAGTCGATGTTGTAACACTGTACTTATGGTCTGGTTAGGTTTAGGCACACAAATCACTTGGTAAGTTTGAGGAAAGCCTTGTGTTTCCACTTGGAAATACCTGTTTTGGTAGCCACAAATATGTCAGTGTTCTCCTTAAAACATCCACTGGCCTACACTTTCAGGTGTTGAAACACAGTCCTGCCCCGATGTGAACGTATCAGTGGTTTGCAGAAATACATTCAAGGATATTTATTCATTTATTTACTGTCTTTTCTTCCTTGTTAATGTGATGTTGACCTGGAAGCTCTGCCAGATTGTGTTGGCCGTGAGGCTAGAAAATACCCAGAATGTCAAACTTAATGTCCATCATCAATATCCGTCATTCCCCTCGAGATTCCCCTGTAATTTAAACCTCAACAGCTTTATTTTCTGGTCATTCCAGGACGCGCCGAGTGGCCTATTAGTCGAAGCCGCCCAGCTTTTCAAACGGGAAGTTAACAGATGATTAGGGCCCTGACTCAGAACAAAAGACACATAAATCTGTTTGTTTGGATGCATATGGTGGTGCAGGTAACTACTGTAAGTGGTGATTTAATGAATGTAACAAAAACAGAACAAGCTGTTCCTGGCTGCTAGTTAGCTAACTGCCTCCCACATACACAGTCTCCCTCTCTCCCTCACACACACACACACACACACACACACACACACACACACACACACACACACACACACACACATACACACACACACACACACACACACACACACACACACACACACACACACACACACACACACACACACACACACACACACACACACACACACACACACACACAGACACACTGCTGAGGGATTTACTTGACAACGTGAAGCACTGGGATGTGAAACAGGATCTTCCATTTTCTCTCGCTGTCAGTGTCGCAAAAGTCATCATAAACTAAACGAGTCTGCTTGTAACGGTGTGTGTGTGTGTGTGTGTGTGTGTCTGTCTGTAATTTCATGGATTTAAATGTGTGTGGGCGCTCTTTATGTGTCGGTGTTTCACGTGTGTCTGTGCAGTGGCAGTGTGTGACTGTTTAATTGTGAGAGAGAGCAGAAGCCCGCGATGAGTTCTGCAGAGCGCAGCATTCACACCTTTCCCCCCCAAAAAAAACAAAAGGGAGACATGCAGAAGCCGCTCTCGAGCTCGTCTTCAGGAGCTATGAAGACGTCTGATATATGTGTGTCTATGTAAAGCGTTGCCAAATGTGGAGCGATCGCCCACTGTGTGCAGCATGTTCTGTTTTATGACAGAGAGAGAGAGAGTAAAAATACACCCAGCTCCTGGGAGACGGTCTCTATGGCAGCCGTTACTATGGTGACGGCAGGGCTGCACGTGAAGGGATGGCGGTCATGGGACCCTGGGGGATTCACCCTCTGGAGCTGCTAGAGGAGGCACACACACATACACACACACACACTCCGAACACAAACACACCAAAACTTCAATGAACAGCAGACGGAAGATAAAAGTTAAAGAGACCATTTGAGGTGAAACTCAGGGAGAGGCACGGGGCAAACTGCTCCTGAGCAGCAGTGCCAAGCTTACTTACTGGAATATTGTACTTTTACTCCATTACATTTCTGTAGCTCGAGAGCCTTTTTTTTTTTTTTATGCTGCATATGTTGCAACAATGTTCCCTCACTATTTGCTTTTTTATTGAGCAGGTGTAATTCTTTTGTTTTGACTCATGAAGCGATGCTGAATCTATATTCTGAGTGATTAGTTTCAAATCTGTTGTGATTAACCAGACAGTGTTCGTCTTTGATCGAGGGAAAGGGTGGGAGCGAGCATAAAGCCCTATTCTCATGGGACTAGTATTACCTGGGGACCTCTGGTGGTTTGTGATGATTGACGAGGTAACTGTCTCTGATCTTTATCCCGCTCAAATCTGCCATGTCTGTAATTTGTCAGTTAAAGATTCCATTGAAACCATACTTTGCCAAAGAGGTTGTGTAATAATATTGATCCTGTGGGATCTTGGTGATTTGGGGCTCCAATTCTGTTGTCAGACAACTGAACATTTAAATAATTTAGCTACACTGACGTTAAAATTGAGTGACAGAAAAGGTTCGGTGCTACAAGATGTCATCATAGCACAGTCACAGAGCATCCACTACTTGCTCTAAATGAGCTGCTTATTTGTATTTATGCTCGTGACACACGCAGAAAGTGAGCAAGTCAACTCTGACAGCCTGCTTCTTAAAGTTGACGTCACACAAAGCCTTTACATCATATCCAGGAGGGCAGATGCAGACTTGCTCATGCTGTGTGAATGCGCCAGATGAAACGCGAACGTGGGGAGGTCATTTCCAAATCACCTGAGGTCTGCTGGTAATACCAGTCTCATGTGAATATGGCTGAGGAAATGAGTTTAGAACGGGGCATCTGTACAATATTTGATCTGACATGAATCAGCCCAAAGGGAGGCCACAGATTCAGCGGCTGCCGTGTTGGGATGTTGACTGTTGACATCTGAGGCAAGAAGCAGAGCCCTATTAATAGGATGTGTGTGTGTGTGTGTGTATGTGTGTGTGTGTGTGTGTGTGTGTGTGTGTGTGTGTGTGTGTGTGTGTGCAGCGATGTCAGAAGTGCCCAAAAGTCATACTTGGTTAAAAGTAAAGATGTCATGCAAAACTGTTAGTCATGAAAAAGTGGTGCCAATTGTATGAAGTATTACAGTTACCGTACCATCAGAAGTACATTTGTTTGGCAATAAATGTAAGTATCAAAAATATTTTATGTTATACTGTACAGTGCATTTTAAATCTGATTGTTTAAAAACTTGTTACTTTGGCTCTGATGCAGCATGTAATCTAAAAAGTAACTAGTAACTAAAGTTAACTAATACAGAAATGAAAAGTAAAGTATTTGTCTCCAAAATGGAGTGGAACTGGAAGAGCTAAAATACCCAAGTACAATTACCTTAAAATTGTACTTAAGTAAGGTTCTTGAGTAAACATACTTAGTTACATTCCATTGCTCTGTGTGTGTGTGTGTGTGTGTGTGTGTGTGTGTGTGTGTGTGTGTGTGTGTGCGTGTGTGTGTGTGCGTGTGTGTTGAGAGCGTGCACATGTACATGTAGCGCTGCCTCTGCAGAGTCAGTCTGCTCTGTCATGCTGTTTCCATAGCAGCAGCGAGAGCCAACACAGCCAACCACGCTCACTTCCTAGTTTCACCCCATTGGTGCCGGCTTGCTCTGACTCTCCTCTCTTTTCTCTGGTCTCTGGAGTCTGAGCAGGACTGGAAACATGTCAGTGTCCCCCTCCTGACATTCATTCATTCATTCATTCATTCAGGTGGGGTCAACCAGAGCACGTGACGCGCAGGAACACGGATAGATATGATATCCCTGAATGAACACAAGCTAAAAATGGTCTGCTTGCGTCCTGTGATAAATTGGTAATATTTTAGGAGCTCTGTCGTTTTTCTCAGATTTATCTTTTGAATAAAAAATTATATATTTGTGGAAGCACCACTCCGAGCAGCTCTGCATCCTCCCTGTTCGGTGCCTTGTCTCCGTTCGTATCTTGGGTTCTAAAGTCTCCAGAGGGGTCGGTTGTGACATGAAGGTGACTGCTCATGTTGATCGTTGCCCGCCTAATTTGCTGTCATCGTCCCTGCTGCCTAATCCTAACCAGTACCATCCACTCTCCTCTCCTCTTTCTCCGCTCTCTTGACAAAGAAAAAAAAAAAAACGCTGTTATTTTTGGTCCGCTCTTTCAGTGCATATTTTAACTGATACATCAATAGACTGTGAGTGCATAATCAAGCCACTGCAGCATGGGTGGCTAATAAAGACAGATTGTTTAGCAGACTGTGCGCTGATATTTACTTGATCGATTTTGCCCAATCAATAACCACAGTCATTTTCAGCCAGTTTTATTCCAGGTCATTTTGGACTCTAAAGGCAGTCCTTATTTATTCTAAGTTCACCACATGTCGGCCGGTGAAAACAAATAATTTAGCGTGTGTGTGTGTGTGTGACTAATCATTATGTGTGCGCACAGAAATGAATGGACTTTATGAATGAGATTACCAACAGAAAAAGAACAAAGATCAAGCTGTGCCTCCACAAGATGAGATAAAAAAGAACCGATAATTGCTCTGAGGAGGAAAATAAAAGCGGTCTGTAGTGGAGCAGCAGAGGAACTATTCAAACAAAAGGGCGTATCAGCTGTGGTCAGTGTTGCAGGTTTGGAACATTGTACTGGACCATCTGGCTCTTGGCTGGGATGTCAAGCTCTTGATTAGAGGATGCAGCAAGTATTAAACCGACTTCACACGTTTCTTGTGGTTTTCAGCCAAGCCAGCACTCGGACGGCCCAACGTATCCAGCCAATGAGAAGATCCCCGTTGTTTCTTCTGCGGCTGCAGTGACGGAGCTACCTCACACAACGTCCAAACCAAAACAACCGAAACTACTTATTATTATTATTTCCAAAAATGGTTATTCCCACACTCCACTGGCGGAAACTGGAGGTTGTTTCCTGATTCTTCAAAGCAGTCCATTAGTTCTTTTTGTGACTATACAGGTTAAATATGTGCTACTATAAAGACAAGACATACCAAATAATATTTTTGATATATTGATATATTGTCTTTGATAAAAAAAAAAAAATAGCAAAATCTTTCACTCCAGAACTATTGAAAATTGTCTGCAGAAGTGAAAACGCTCTGTCTTTCATTGCAAGCACAACTTCATCAAGCCTGTTTTGACTTTTCTTAAATTCAACACCCGGAACTCTTTTGTGTTCTTACAAAGCACTTAAAAAAATGCTTGATTATATTTTATTGAGGAATTTATAAGATTTGAAAACTTTATATAAATTAATTAATTCAACTTTACATTAAAAACATCGCTATATGGAAACAACAGGATCATGGAGCATCTTTATTGTGCCCCCTGAGCTTGCTGTTGTGCTGCTGCATGAACTGTAGGGGGGAAAAAAAGGAAAACGCTGGACATGCCTCAAGAATTGAGGAGCCGGGCGATGCTCACTGTTATAAATCCCAGCCGTTTCCCCAGCGCTAAAACAAACCCGGGGTAACCCTTTAGCTCTGAACGTGACAGGTTAAACAAGAACCAGCAGTCTAAGGTGTGCCATGAAAAGCGCTGCCTGCTGGCTCTACACACACTGTAGACAACTGGCAAATCCCAGCTCGCCTCATTACACTCACTTTGAGCATGGCTGTGGATAAGAATGTATTGATTTTAATGGTCCGACCCTTTTAGATAAAGAGTCCGGGAGGATCTGCGGCCTTTGTTATCAGATTTCACTGGCCATGCAACAAACAGGGGCAGATAACGCAGTGTCCTCTCAGTGCTCAAGATCGCTCTGTCTATCGGCTGGATTCATCTGTTACACCGTGGAGCCGGACATGTGTGTGTTTATGGCCAGATAAAGCTGCATCTCTTATCTCTGAGCCTCCTGCTCTCCCTCTGTCTGCTCTCTTCACCTCCTCATTGTCATCCTCCCCGCCTCCTTTTCTCCTCCTCGTCTTCCCGTTTGGTCCCCCCCATCTCCTCGCGCCGCTGCAGCCGCTTGCTCCTCGTCATTGCCTCCTGTCGCTCTCCGACTCCGCCTCTACTCCACCTCGTCTCAGCTGGTTGAAGATCATCCAGATCAGACAGGAAATGAGGGCGGCAGTCAGATAACTGAAAATTCACTCTTTGTTCCGTCTGAAAGGGCTGGCATTAAAACGTTTTTTTTATTTGTCAGTAGATTGAGTGCCGTAAGCGTTTGGGTTTGAAATGATAAAGCTGAATGATAAATCCTCACTCAAGGATCTTAATACCCATGGTTAGCCTTCTCGTGCCGCTCAGCCGCTGGCTTTTTAAATGGAGTCGTGTAATGGAGTGATGTTGTCGCAGAATTACAAAGGATTCGGGGCTAATTATATGGCTGTGGCTTGTTGTTTGAAGAGAGTGACTCTGTGTGTGTGTGTGTGTGTGTGTGTGTGTGTGTGTGTGTGTGTGTGTGTGTGTGTGTGTGTGAAGGAGAGTTGAATCTCTGCCTGCTGTGAGCCATGTTACTGATGGTTGGTGAGGGGAGGCTGTTTTACCATCTGGGTTTACCTGCATCAGTCCTACATCGGCGCCACTTAAAGGGTAGATTCCCGTTTTATCTGAAACTACTAAGACTTCTGCAGTCTAGGAATTCCCTCTTTTTGTCCCCCCTCCCATTCTTTGCTGAAAACTTCCCACCAAAGCCTCATGTTAACTTTAACCATAATCGTAGAAATGACTGAGCAGTACACACCCTCGAATCTCAGACAGATGTTTGTCATTTATGACACAACTTAAGTTATCTATCTTTGTATGCAGTTAACGTTATGTTACAGACATGACTTAAGTTAGTTGAATTTGTTAATGTCGTCTACCTTCTGTAGTTTGGTGAAGTTGAGGCAACAACACAACGTGCGTAGGTTTTGGAAAAGATCTTGGTTTGGGTTGAATAAGAAGAAAGTTAAGGTATGTGACTTATGGTCGTGGAGGTAAACTTGGTTTCACATGGGATATGAACAGCAGTCTCCAGACTTTCTGCAGACGTTCTCCCTCTTTATATACCTTATTCCTTTATTCCTAGCCTCCACAATACCTTGTGCTTATGAAACCGACATTTTCAATGGTGACCAGACACTCATCTCTTTTTTTTTTAGGCGTGACTGGTATGGTGGATCAAGTTTAGGGACTTTTTCGAGTAGATCCCACGAGCACTTTAATTATTGCTTTGCCCACTCAGCTAACTAATGCTTCTGAAGCTTTGAAAATGCAGCCAGATAGTAATGTAACCAATACTTGGTTGGAAATATCACCTATAATCATTTTCCCAGTAATCTTGCTGCTCTGTCCTGTCATCATTACTGCACTCACTACAGGTTACTGCCAATGTACAGATTGATTGTTTTAACCCTCTTAAGCATTTGACCAGTGCTGTCATTTTTCTTGTGAGGACAGGCTATTTTCTCACAGAATTCTGGGTGTATGAAACCATTTTCAAAATCAACAAGGCAGACAGCTTTATTATATTAATGAATTTTTGATTTTGTGGTCAAACACTGATATGTGAAAAACTTACATGACTATCTGCACCGATTTCTTACTTGATTTGAAATGCCATCAACCAGCTGTCAGAAATACATATATTCTTCGGCTGTGGTGTAACATGCAATAGATGCACTGAACAGACAATCAGCAAACAGGAAGGAGGTGTAGGATCTCCAGTGTCAATATAGCAACAGCTGACTTGGTTTGATTTAAGAGTTGTTCAGTCACTTTGTCCATTCATTGTTTATTCCTGTTTATCCTCTGTAGGGATGTGGAGGTATGTGGAGTGTATTCCAGCTCAGAATGGGCAGGAGGCCAGCGTACACCTTGGACAGGTCTCCGGTTGGTCCATCACAGGGCTGTTTGCCAGCTCATAGATGATGTGCCTCCAGTGATGAGCAGTTAGGGCTGATCTAAGTGTCGATGTAACACTGACGACTGCAGAGTCGCATAAAGATTTCGTTTCATTTTTACACCCTTTAGACGTCGTGGGTGTGTTCTTTTTTTTTTTTTTTTTTGAGAACGTGCTTCTTTGTGCATTTACTTATTGCATTACTCATCAAAAGCAGTGAAATCTGCCACCATTACTGAATGCAGCTCATGGCTGTTATCAGAAAGAGAGAAAATCCCACACATGAATGTTAATGCCAGCTTCTCTGGAAACATAATGGATGCTAGTTTTGTATTTCAGCCCCTTTGTTATATTTCAGTGCATTATCCTGAGCATAAATCTTGGAGTTGTCAAACCAACAATCAGAAGCAACGAGCCTGTTGACAAGCGTCAGACTCTGAAATGAATCTAACATTCTCCCTCCTGTCCTCTTCTTGTTTCTGCAGTGCAGTGTCTGGAAATGACCACGAAGCGGAAGCTGATTGGCCGGCTGGTGCCGTGCCGTTGTTTCCGTGGCGAAGAGGAAGTGATCTCAGTGTTGGACTACTCCCACTGCAGCCTGCAGCAGGTCCCCAAGGAGATCTTCAGCTTCGAGAGAACTCTGGAGGAGCTCTACCTAGATGCCAACCAGATTGAGGAACTACCCAAGGTACCTCTGAACCACAGGTTGAACCGCTTCCTGCTCAAAGTCTTGTCAGTGCTGACTTTAATCCCCAAGACCAAAGTCTTATACACCCATATCAACTTCTTGACTAGCTGGTCCTGGACCAAGGCCAGCCAGTCAACTCAGTATGTGTTGCGCCTTCTCATAGGGAGCTTTCTAGAGAGCAATGATGCACATCTAACACAGTAAAGAAGTGTTTATTTTTTGATTAAATCCTTTGCATTGTTGCATATTTGTAAGTATCCTCATTTAAAATAATTTACAGTTAAGCTGTACTCAGCGTGTAGAAGCAAATGTGAAGTGGTGCAGGAAAAATGGTGAGACAGTTTCTCTATTAGCAGGCCTGGATCATACAAAGACTTGTTGCCAGGGACGTTTCAGAAACATCTTGGGTGCGAACAGTGTGATGCAGCAGTGGAGCAGGACTGCAAGTGTACTCTGATAAATGTAATTAATGGCTGAAGTGGAGCAACATTTTAAAATATTTCAACTATTAGAAGAACAAAATGTGCAGTGCAAGACAGGAGCACAGGCCAGGTGCACGGCCAGAGAGGATGGCACTGAGGCCATGTTGCCACCTACATGAAAAGTGATTTTCGTCTATGCAGTTGCCAGTTTAAGCAATTTCAGACTCGGCACTCGCACGTTTTAGCATTGTACTTTGTCAGCTGCTGGCATACTAGTGCATTGAACTAATGTCAGCATGTGCATACACAATTTAGAAGGATGCTTTGTTTGTGGGTTGTGAGTTTAAGAATAATCACTTCCATAATTGTTGAGATAGCTGAAGTTTTTCCTTGCTGTAACCAAGAAGTCCAAGGTCTGAAGAAGGATGGGATGACATGTAGCCATGACCAGCAAGACTGTTTTTCCAGCATGTTTACATCTCCACTAGACATCAGCAAGTGACAGGTGTCATGCGGTGAGAGACACAATTCAGAGACCTTCAGAAAACCACCGTGTGGGCAGCGATGAGGCCAAATGCCCTTCCGATGTTTCAAGGAGGATGACAGGTGCTATTTAAACGAGGGACATCTCATTTTATTGATACTCTGTCCTGGTTTAAACGACTCAAACGTTGAATGGGATTTCTTAATATAACCTGCATGAATGAAGACTGTGTCAGTGGCAGGTCAAGCTCGCATTCAACTGACAGACAACAACAACAAAAAAAGGAAAACCTGCTCTGCCTCGACAGCGTGTAATCGTGTGTGTGCCAAGATTGTATAAGAGCTATCGAGGCTGCCAGAATGATTGGCCTTTATGTAAGTGAGTTGGACAGCTCCATAAGTGTGTGTGAGTAAGTGATTGTGTCTTTGAGTACAGTGGCCTGTTCTGACCCACAGGCGCAGATACGCCATTTCCATGCTTAGCTCCAGCTGGCGCCGTGGCCCCTGTGCTCCTGTAACCTCTGTATGGATCGCGTTCATTGTGTAATGCTGGTGACTTGGAGACTCGAAAGTGGAGTGACGGAGTTAATGTGCAGGAGCAAATATATGGTTGAATTACGAGAGTTACACATCATAAAATGGTGTTTCGTGTGAGGTCTGTGGGACATTTCACACTGGCTGCAGTGCAACAGGTAGCATGGGTGATGCGGCAATCATTGCAAGCTCTGGAAGTGCTCAGGCACATTTGATTTTTCTAGTCGCACAACATGATAAAAATGATGTTGTGATTATTTTTGACAGATATTGCAGTTGTGATAGGATTGAAAATTGTATTATCATTAAACAGCAATCATGACAATCTGACATTAGTTGTGATCTCTACCAATTAAACATATATCTGAAGAACACGATTTAAAGGGCAGGGCATCTCTGCACTCATTATGATGCTGTACTAAGTAAGAGGGCTGATAAGTCAGCGACCACAGTTTGAGACTGTGTTTCAACATTTCTAAGTGTGACAGTGCAGTATTTTTTAAACAACTTCCTGCTGCGTTTGTGGTGACCAAAACAGATATTTTAAGATAAACATGATCTTTTCCTAACCCTTACAAGGTATGCTCACCAGATGATAAGCACAGAGTTGTCACAGCATTGATTGTTGCAACATGAGACAGGAAGTTTCAACATATCCATGATTTGTAGAGGTGTAACAATACACTGCGATGAATCTGAAAGCTGAAGGTATGACTACACCGACACACAGACCTCTGGATCAATCTGAGTGTACTGTGAACCAGTTGACGGTGAAGTCATGAGTTGGTTGAGTGAAGTTGCCATGCGTCGTCAACACTCAGTGGTCAGTGGTCAGCGTGACACTTTAGTGAGATGGGTCACAGTAACATTTAGCAGAGCGTTGCCTGGCAGGTAAAAAACAAAGCAACATGGCCCACAAAATGTACAGCGCACCGTCAAATCTAAAATCAAAAGTCTGGAAGAGATTTGGATTTTATAAGGAGGGCAGAAAGTTGGACAAAATGCAGGCTGCTTTTAAGCTCCGTAGAACAGCATTTAAGTACAGTGGTATCTGCTTTATTGCTAAGGACCTGTCTGCTTTTGTTGCTATCATTAGCTGTGTTCTGTGACTGCTGGTGGTACTGCACACTGTTAACTGTCATTGTCTGCGGGTCGTTTGTGGACTGAATTTAACCACCCTGCACACTGTTTACTGACAGTTGCTGCACAGTGCACACTGTTGAGTTAATCCAACTTCTGTTTTGTCATCAGTAGTAAACATTCGTCTGATTATTAATCATAGATGTGTGATTTTATGCATTGATTACAGTGAGGAAACAGAGGATACAGACAGTCAGGGACATCCAGTTCAGAGAGGTCCAATGCAGACAGAGCTCAGGTTGGCTGTATGTCTCAGAGAGACGCTGCTCATGGAGGTCCTGCATCAGATCATCTTATGAGGGGGAGATGCGCATGGCAGAGCACTGCTGGACAGCTGGGGTTGCGAGACCGAGGAGTTCCCGTAGTAATTAAAGAATCATGCGTGACCGCAGTTATATGCATGTGTTATAAACATAACATCAAGAAGTGTTCCCAACTGAAGGATTTGCCTCTTTTTTGAGACTTTTGTTCTGCCATCGACACAGAGTGTTTTATCAAGAAAATGAACCACAACACCTATCAGCTCCGCTTGGATTCAGTTCTCCTGGCAAGCAGTAAGTTCTCAGGATTCATCCTGTTAGGATGCCAGACCGCCTGTAATGATGTGGATCTAAATGAGGTCACCTGCTCAGAAGGCACCAGAAAGTGAACCAAATTCAGTCCCTTCCCCAGATGATGCTCCACATCTACAGACGTTACCTTGAAGAGTCCCCAGAATTGTTACGCATGTTTCATGTCTCATTGAAACAAATCACTAGCTCAAGAGGAAATGTGCCAAAGACTTTAGTCTTCACCTGTCGTGGAGAAGATCATCGTTGTCTGGTGTTGAGTTGAGATTTAAAAAGTGCTCCAACCCTCACCCTGCTGGGTGTCTGTGTGTTTTGGTATCTACAGTGAATCCTTTCTGTATTCAAAGCACTTTCCTTTCGTGCATATGCTGACACTGTTGTGTTTTGGCATTTGCAGTACTTTTCTTCTCAGGGCACTTCTCTCTGAATGTTTTTGCTTCCACCACAGTATGTGTTTTGTCCCCGAGGGTAACTGTATGTCGGAGTTTAATTCTGCATTATTCATATAAAAAACGCTGCTCAAATGGCTCTGCTTTTCCACAACATTAAGTGGTGCATGCCTCCAGCTGACTTCATGCTCTCTGTCCTTTTGTACCTTGCCACTAAAGGTCTGTTTGATTTTTGCCGACAGACTATAATATTCCATTGTTCCTGCCCCCTCCCCTTGTGTTCCCATAGCAACTCTTCAACTGCCAGGCCTTGAAGAAGCTGAGCATGCCCGATAACGACCTGTCCAACCTGCCCACCACCATCGCCAGCTTGGTTAACCTCAAAGAGCTGGACATCAGTAAAAACGGTAAAGATTCTCTCTGTGACACAGATGACTGGAACAAACAAGGAAACAAAAAGAAAAAAAAGAAAACTAAGCAAAGTATGATAGTTTTCAAACTCTCCAGCTCGTGAAATACTGTTAGAGTTACAATCTGTGAAAGTTTTCCTGCAGAAAAACTCAAAAGAACATGTAACGTATACCACCACATGTCCTCTCCCATCTCTGTGTCGCTCTCTTACAGGTATCCAGGAGTTTCCAGACAATATAAAATGCTGTAAAGGCCTGTCTGTGGTGGAGGCCAGTGTCAACCCCATCACCAAGTAAGACACTAACACACACCCTGCGGTGACACATCTCACCCGTATCTTGCCGATGAAGTTGCACTTTGATTTGAAACCTGCTCGTCCGCTAGTTTGACGGCAGCAAACATGAATTCTGATCCACAGCCATGAGGTTTGTTCTTCAAGTCTGACACGGTGGCACTAACAGAAAACTGAAAAACACCACACAGCTTGTGGATGATAACCTGAGTGAAAACAATGGCTCCATCATCCCAAAAAAATAACATCTGTCAAACTGTGTTAGCATTTGTTTAGCTTTTTGCACTGGTTTTTCTCTGTAAAGAGGCTAAAAATGTTCTTTTTGTATTGTAATCCATGCATTCATAACTACTTGGCTGCATCCACAGACCCTGTACTACCATACAGCTGTATATCCTCTTGGATCAGCTAAGCCTAGACAGCAGAATTTGCTCCAGTAGTGTGCCGGTGTTGTTAAACCATCCTGATATGAATCTATCGGAGCATCGGGTGTTTTTCTAGTAATTACTGGGGTGTTTTTGTCAGCAGTGTGATGTCCATGAAAGATAGCTGGACTCAGCCACACAGTGTACTGCAGACAATGCTTCTTTTACTGTGTCGTGTTTGTGTGTGTGTGTGTGTGTGTGTGTGTGTGTGTGTGTGTGTGTGTGTGTGTGTGTGTGTGTGTGTGTGTGCGCGCGCGAGGGAGATTAATCATCTGCAGGCTACCAGCAGTTCTTTGGTTTTCTACAGGGTTGTTATGGGAACATTGTCAGTGTTTTAATCCATTGAGGTCCCTCAAGGACACACACTTTCTTGTTCTCGTTCTTCTTTTGCATATGTTCTTACTGTCTTACTCTGTTTCCTTCTTCCTGCCTCTCCCAGACTCCCAGATGGTTTCACGCAGCTCCTGAATCTGACACAGCTCTTCTTAAACGATGCCTTCCTGGAATATCTGCCAGCTAACTTTGGCAGGTAATCTGATGCATGTAATTGTTAGTGTTGCGCAAGTTTTGGATGTTTTTGGGGTTTTTTTTTTCCTTTTTTTTTTTTTAACAAACTATTTCAGGCACCGCTAGGAGTGTCAGGATTTCCGTTCAAAATCAAAAATGGATCTAAATGAGCTTTCAGCAGCAGCACTTTATCCGCGGTAACTCCAACAGGATCTGAGATGCTGGTTTTGTTTTCCTTTTCAGAGATCCTTTATTGACGTGTGGGAAAAGGGTTTGCTTTGGACAGATTTTTAGAAAACTGTACTTTTAACAAACTGAATTTCAATCTTTTTGTTTCTTATTGTTGAATCCATGAGGATGTTTTTTTGTTGAGCTCTGGAGTCTTTATTTTTGAAACTATTGTTTGAACTTGCCTCACCTGCAAAAAACACCAGGATGAAGGCAAGCTATTGTAAAATGCAAAAATGCAAATTTGGTATTTAAACCATTTGGATAAAACAAATGAACTGTTGATCATAATGCACATTCGATGCACTGTAGGCACTGCAGACTCCACTTCAGTACTAGATTTAGTACTAGATACTTAATTTTTCCCTCATACTATATGAACTGCACATATTTCAACACGTTAAATTATTTAAAGAAGCAGAGTGTGCAGATAAGCCTGAGGCTAACTTTTATTTCATCTGGCGTCTTCTATATGTTTTTATGTTTTCATCTAACAAAAAATGATATTCTTTTTTCAATTACGTCACTCTTTCCTCCACTCATTCAGCCATTGATATACTTTATAGCATTTTAGCCAGGTAAATGGATGTCGTGATGTTGTATTTTTGTCTTGGGAAACGTTGCTCTGCTGGTTTGATTCATTCATTTACTGTAAATGAGGGCAGCCGATACCGTTTAGTTGAATGAAATTTCAAATGGAGATGCTGTGAAATATGTGAAGGCTTGCTAATGACAGAAACCCACTAAACAGAGTCTTTTTCTGTGGCGGTGAAGTTAACTGGTCAATTATTATGTGTCACTAACAATATTTGGGAATGATTTTGACACCGGCTCTGTCGTCTGATCGTTTTAACGATCGCAACAGTCCGTTTTGAGTTTTCCCACCTTCTGTTTTGCAGACTCTCCAAACTACGGATCCTGGAGCTGAGAGAGAACCACCTGAAAACCATGCCAAAGTAAGACGAACCGCCGTATGTGTGCGTGAGGAAGGGAGAGGAAAGATGGAGGAACAAAATTTGATTCTTCACGCATCACTGGGTGCAGCCGTGATGCAACGCAGATGCTTTATAATATTACTGAGTGTACGCTTGCTCTCCCAGGTGTCCAGATAAGACTATTTTTATCCGAGGCAGGTGTTCTTGAATACTGATGAGGCCTGTTCTAACAGCAGTGTGTCGGCCTTAACAGATTTAAATGTTTCCAGTTTGAGGTAATGTAGCAGAGTGTGACCCTATGTTCCCATCGCCAACATGGCCATGTATGAAGCCACTAACTGTACGCGACAGAGATTGTGAAAAGGGATAATACTGATGCCAGTAAAACGAGTGCTGCAATTTCCTCAGCTATCATTGTGGTGTACAGAAGGTGCTGGTTGTCTAAGTGCTTCATAACACGACTCAAAAAGTGATACTTCTGGTTCTGCTGTATGGAACTGTCCATGATGAGTCAAACAGTGTTACTGTAGTGAAGTGTCAGACCAGTGGACTGCTGATGCCTACATTACCCACAAGGCAATTTAGCATCTCTGGAGGCAATCTATCTGATCACACGCAGCTTCCTCGTGAGCTACGAAAGACTTTATGTGACTCCTCATGCCTCCACGCTGGCGATGGCTGTGGCCAGAGGATGTGTGTACTTCTCAAGAACGCCTTGATGAAATTTCTTCTTCACCTGCACTCAAAGATGAGCCGATTAGATTGTGGTGGTCAGTAGTGAAAGTTCAAGCCCACTCGGATATTACAGTGGCTGTTACTCAACAGTTCACGGGATGATTTTGACACAATTTCACACAAATGTCTACCAGGATAAAATTATGGCGTCACCACAATTTATATCCAAAAGGTCAAAGGTCAACTTTCCTGTGATGTCATAATGATCTGCAAAAAAAAACGGTCTGGCCAGTGTTCCATGCCGTAGCTCAGAACCAGCAACTTGAACGGGTGCACATATGCAGCAGTACTCCCCAAAACCTGTAAACACACATTCACCTGTAACACTGCTGGAGTTGCTGCTGGAGCAAAACAAATAATCTATATGAACACTTTGTAAAGAATCTTTCTGTACAGAGGCGTTGCACCTGATGCTGTTGAGTCTTGGCCGTGGTACTTCATTGTCATCTTTATCCAAACTATGGAGCAATTTGACCCGTATGTGTCCCTGAAAACACAACTAAACAATCTATTTATAGGCAGTGCTAAAACGCAATAAATACAAATAAACTGATGAGTTAAACAATGTGAAATTCATGTAATGTGATCATTAAATGCTAATGATGTGTAGTAATCAGTGTGTTCTCTCTTCTCAGGTCCATCCACAGACTGACACAGTTGGAGAGGTTGGATCTGGGTAGCAATGAATTCTCTGATGTGGTAAGACCACAATGTTTTGCAAGCTAATTTTGAAATTTTGCGCAGATTGACTGGTTTCATGTTCAACAGTCAGATTATCCTTTGCAATCTCACGGAGCTCTCACTCGGGCATTTAACAGTTGCAGTTGAACCATATTTTCTTCTCAAGAGAGGTACAGAAAAAGGTGAAGGGAGAGACGGGGACAGAAACACAGATGCTGTGTCCTATTTTTGGGGGCTGCCACCTTCAAAGTTCACATTTTCAAAACCTAGCGCGGCATATGGCGAATCCTCTGTAGGCTGTCTCTTTTAGGCAGGAGTGAGTTCAGCCCACTATCCTTCAGTTGGACCCCGAAGTGGGACACGGCGGAGGAATGATGGAGGAAGAGAGGGCTGGATGGAGGCTAACGGGAGGTCAGACAGGAAGTCGGATATGACATGTGTAGGTTGGCTGTATGTCGTCTTCCTGCCAAGAGAGAGGAAGCATGGAGGGAGAGATGCCAGTCTCATCCGCTCTGCCAGCAGTGCTTCTATTTCCTTTGTTTATGCCAGAGACTTTGGTCTGAAGATGCACTCAAGTTATTTTTCTTGGATCTGTACAAGTTCACAACACTAATTAATGCCGAGACTGTGTCCGTCGTTAGTGAATAATTCAGTTGTTTTCATACAAATGGCCGTATAACTTCATATTTGTTTATTAATATGCAGCGAGTACATGCTGATTTGGATTCCTCTGTTTGCATTTTTTAGCCGGAGGTGTTGGAGCAGATCCACAACCTGAAAGAGCTATGGATGGATAACAACTCTCTGCAGTCTATACCAGGGGTAAGTGAGAAAAGCCGCACCGGAGATATTTAAATGACGGTGCCTTTTTTTGCTTCTTGTTATTCATTTGTTCCCCCCCTCTCTCCCTCTCTCCCTCTCTCCTCGCCCCCCCCGCTGCAGTCTTTAGGAAAACTACGTCAGTTGCGGTACTTGGACTTAGCTAAGAATCGCATCGAGACGTTGGACACGGATATTTCAGGCTGCGAGTCCTTAGAGGACCTGCTGCTGTCCTCCAACATGCTGCAGCACCTTCCTGACACTATAGGTACACACACGAGCACACACGCATACATGAAAAAGAAAGTATTATGAGTGAGGCAGTGAACGGGAAATGCTAATTTTGATAAAATGACGTCAGCTGCCATTTTATGCCTCCACGCCAGCGGTCAGAGGTCAAGGTCACTGTGAGGTCATCCATTTGCGTGAGTGCACATCGAGGGAACTCGGAGATAAACTGATTAGCATTTGGTGGTCAGCGCTCCAGCTCAGTGACATTACTAAACAAACGTTTGGCCATCTCTTAACAATTCATATGATAATTACAACAGGATAAACTGATGGAGTGGTATGAGGAGTGGACTGTATATTCCATATCAGAAAGGTCAGAGGTCAACTTCACAGTGGCATAACACGTGACACATTCTGCTAAAATGTTCTGGACATTATTGAACACCGTATTTCAGGAGCAGCAACTTGACTGGCGTGAGGAGGCATGCAACTGAGAGAGGGTAATTCGAGTCGTTTCTATCATTGTATTATCGCTGTCCATTTGTGTCTATCGCAATATAGACAATATAACCTCGTCAATTTTCCAACCTCAAATTATCCACAGTATCATTCTCCGAGTTGACATTTGCCAATAATGCCTAAAACACTGACTAGTCAAAAATAGGAAGTGAATGCGGGTGCATCAGTGATTCGCAAAGCAGTTTTTTCAGTTACCTAAAGTGCTGTTTATATGTGTAAGAAAGGCCAAAACGCATGAACTCTTTGTTTAAAGAAGTACCTGTGTACGTGTGGACCTGGCCTCATACAGCAGATCACCAGAATTGTTGCCTTTCCTGCTGGCCTCGCAGAGCTTCTGCACCGTGACACTGAGCTGCACACTCAAGGTGTAAAAAAGCTCTAAAAACAATGAAATAGTTAAGTGATCTGCTGAAACAGCTGGACGCTGGAACGTGTTTCTGCGTTTGTTTGGGACTATTTTCACACTCCAGTTAATTTGCATTTGGTATGCCAGGGAATATTTATAGCAGCAGGATAGTATATGTGGGACAGACTTAAAATAAACTACAGTAACAGAACCATGAAAACAATTCATGGTATTGAAGGGACGCATCATCCAGTGCCACCATTTGGCTCCTTGACGGGTTTGTAATGGTTTTTTTTTTGGTTTTTTTGACAATGCTGGAGCCTTTTACTGGTTTGCTGGTTTTAGTCTTTTATGGGATGGATTTTCATTTACTTCAGCTTTGCGTGTTTGTATGCCGATGTGAATTTGTGTGTATTTTAAAGGAATGTTGAAGAAGCTGACAACATTGAAGGTAGATGACAACCAGCTGACCTCACTGCCTAACACCATTGGGAGGTAAGAAAGACACGCACGCACACACACACACACACACACACACACACACACACACACACACACACACACACACACACACTGCACACACCATGCACACACCATGCACACACCATGCACAAAAAGGAAAAAAAAAACTAATAATACAACCATGTTAGACTTTTTGTTTTATTTTGAAAGCAGTATTTTGTCAGATGTTCTCAGCAGTTTCATCTTGGGTCGGTTGTTGTTTTCCTTGTTCATGACTGTTAGTTGCTATGTTGTTATGCTGGCTGATGATTAAGGGGTTCTGTGTGTTGTGTTTGCTGCGTTGCTGTGGCGTTAGTGCGAAGCCCAAGCAAGGGTGAGTATTGAGTAACATTAGCCTACTGGACCCAGGGGTGCGTTCAGAGATAGACATATGTTCAGCCGTGTCACAGATACAAACGCATG
Source organism: Acanthopagrus latus (assembly GCF_904848185.1). Classification (NCBI taxonomy): domain Eukaryota; kingdom Metazoa; phylum Chordata; class Actinopteri; order Spariformes; family Sparidae; genus Acanthopagrus; species Acanthopagrus latus. Next base: position 24,738,176 of record NC_051049.1, read on the forward strand.
AGCTCCCAGCGACATGCAGCTATGGAAAACATCTTGACTCATGTGAATTACATGCAAACATCAACTTTGAATCAGTTCCAAGGCATTAAGTGATCATTTCACTTTTTCTTCACATTTGCCTCCAAAACTTTTTTTTTCCATATTTGAACTCAATGTTTGTATAAAATCTACCTTCTTATTTGAAAACGTGCCTACCACACCAGCTCTGCCGAAACCTGCAGGCTTGAGACAGAAATGATTGCATGTAAAATGATTAAATGATTTCGTTCTTACTACAATCCATCACAGTCCAGGTTCATTCACAGAAATCAGATGGGTTGCTGATTTGAGTGCAGATTAACATCGTCATCATCATCTCATCTCTGTATACTTTAGAGATCGCTCGTGGGATAAAGATTCTGCTCACGTTACAGACTGCAAATAAGAACAGCTTGTCTGTTTAACTCCAGATTTAATAGATTTTCAGAGGACAATCAAACGATGCCCTCAGCAAGAGACATATGAAATCAGTTTGACTTTGAAAGAATCGATTCCGTTCATTTCTGCTGTCATAAGCAGTTGAGCCATAACTTGCATCTTGCTCTGTGATGGATACGATATTTTGAACACTAAACGAGTGCTGTTTGATTTTAAAATGAACTGACTTGAACGTCACTCTGTGCAACATGTTTGTATCTGAACACCGTGAAACATTTTGTCTTCCTGAACAAATCCCAGGTTTTAGCCTCAATAAGTAGTGCTGTAGATCCATTGCTTCCCCTCTGATTAAACCAAAAACACTGTCAACGATCCTTCTCTTACCCCTTCTTAGTTTATAAGTCATGCTTACTAATGATGAATGTGATCATATTCCTATGCTTGTGTTTCTACATACAAACAATTCTTTTACATTACTGGACAAGCATATATGTATCTGCAGAATTTCTGCCTCAGCTAATTCTACATTATATTCTGAACCAAAAGTGGTTTAAATAGAAATCAATAAACAATATTAATTTCTCTCATGGAAAGAGTCAGTCTTCTGTTTTACTTTCAGTTGTTCACATCTTAAAGCCATTTCTATATCACAGCTGAGAAACTGGTCTCCATGTACATGTACAGAAGGACGCTGTGTGGACTAAAATGTGGAAAGGTTCTCCCTCAGCGGATACACAGTATGTGTCAGTTAGCAGTGACTATGTTTACATGCACAATAATATTCCATCATTTTTGCAAATGTGATTATAATCAAAATATTGCTATATTATATAATGAAGTAACCGACATTGTCATATTTTGCTTTTTCACCAGAACTCTCTTTCACAGCTCAATAGAGGCTGTGCACATGATGTCACAGTAGGCGGAAATCACCATAGTTACAACCATTGTGTGGCAAAACGACTACTGAATGGCAACACAATGGTTATATTAAGTACTTCAATTATAATGCTGCATCTAAAATGTGAAAGAGCCAAGTTGGTTTGCATTACTCTGTACTCCACGTCCTGTGACGTCAATGCTGAAACGCTGTTGTGCAGCCCTGGTTCCACGTCTGATACTGGTCATGTATACGTAACCAGCATGCTGTGTGTGGATATTCCAAATTAGGCCTGACTCTGAATGCAGCATTCTCCGAGAGAATTGTCGATATGCGCGCGATTGGACATGCATTCGTAATGTGCATCTCAGTTTGAAGTTTGTAGCACGCAGCCTTTTGCCTGCTTCCTGTTAGCTCTGTGCGTTGTCATGGATGGCTTGTACTCAAACCCCACAGACAACAGTTTGTAAGGATCTGGTGCAACTGATGCTCGGAGGAGAAAAAACACCTACTCTTCAACATTATGAAAGACTTCACTTTCATCTCACAAATTATTGCAACCTAAGCCCTCTTCAGACGGCGGTTAAACATATGAGAGAGGAAGGCTGTGTTTGTTAATCGGAGTATGCACAGCTGCATGTAAATGGGAATCTTAATGGAATATTCCTTTTCATTAGAAATGTAAACAGCTCAGTGGGAACATTTGCATTATCATCTTTTTTTGGGAGTAAGGACGACACCAGAATATTTTGTGCATGTAAATGGAGTCAGTGTTGTCATATTTGCTTATTTTAGCTGAGTGGAAAAAATATATATATATCAGGGTTACATCTGCTCCGTACACAGAGCTCTGAATCTAGAAGCTCGCGTCTTAAGATGACCCTGTGAAGAGCCAGAGCAGCTTCAGTTTCAGTCAGTACAGGATTATTATCATGGCTGGTTGACAGATGGCAGCCAAATAATCTTAGGAGTGCTGTTAAAAAGTCATATTGGACACATTCAGCTCTAGCCGAAGGAGACGTTTTCATTTTATCATACTGAAAATGCTCAAAAGAAAAATAACAAACTAATCTTAAATCCTATCATAGGATGTGAAACTCCTCTCCTCCCCTCGCTCCTGTCAGACCGTATGGTGGCCCAGATGGTCGCGGTCCATTGGGAATAATAATAGCAGACTAATGCAGTGTTAACAGTGACAGTACAATAATGTAAAACCGTTGTCTCATTAGCATTAGCCTGCTGTTAGCGTGCTGCTAGGCCAATGATGGCAGTCAAAGGGGGGGTCAGGGTGTCCTGTAGAGGGCCTGCTGTGGATGTTACTGTGACTCTTGAGTTGAGTGGAGAAGCTGAGATCCAGGTTGAAGAATTTTAGGGGATAAAGTGGGAAAACGAAGGGTCAGTGATCGACTCCAAATTGATAACGGAAACCTGAGATTAAGATTGGTCGGTTAAGAACAAATTTATTGGACCGGATGATTCTTCAATGTGATGATCTTGTCCTTCTCTCAACACTCCCTCCTTCTCAGTTGTCGCTAATGAGAAAACAAACTTTTCATAATAGATGACGGGATGAGGCTGGTGTTATCTTCTTATTGTCAGCAAATCCAGGGGGGGTTTAAAACCAACACTGTGTTTGCCCTAATGTGTCGACGGACGTCAGCTCCAGTTTAAAGATGGCAGAGTTTATTTTTTTTTTCAAAGCATCAGTAATTTATCTCTGTAGTTATTAGCTGATGTCACAGGATTAATTATTGCATTTGTGTGGAGGGGTTTTTCAGCTCCAGTATCTTACAGCTGCTATGCTGGTGTACAGTATGTGGTATTGACTGAAAACATGTCACCCAGTGCAACATGTGCGCTTTTTAATACTTTACTTTCCATCAGGCTGTGGTTACAAAGACTTGATTGTAGGAGGAATTCATTCTTGGTTCAGTCTCTTCATGGGATTTGTTGACAATAGGAAAAATAAAGAGAAGCACCACTCTTATCCCTTAAGGCCCGTGTCTAAGTAATCTAAGGTCGTGGCAGATATTCCGCAGCCTGCAGAATGATCTCCTCTCTGTCTCTGTCACTTTCTCTGCATTTCCTCCTTTCTGCCCGTCTTCCATTTCACCCAGTCTGTCTCTGTTGGAGGAGTTGGACTGTAGTTGCAATGAGTTGGAGTCGTTGCCTCCCACCATTGGCTACCTGCACAGCCTGAGGACCTTTGCTGCCGACGAGAACTTCCTCTCAGAGCTGCCCCGGGAGGTAGGAAATCAGCACGCGATAAAGACTTGTGCGGCTGCAACTGACGATAAGTTCCTTATCGATTCGTCTGTCATTTCCTTGTTTAATTGATGTGTGACCCATTCATTGTCAGGAAATAGCGAAAAAATGTTTTGTTTGTTCAGGACCCAAAAATAGTCAGTTTACTGCCATAGAGGACAAAGAAACCGGAAAATACAGACATTTTAGAAGCTTAAATCAGAGAATGATAACTTTTATTCTTAAAAAAAAACAACAACAAAAAAAAAACTTATAATGATCATTGATAATCAAAACAGTTGGCGATTAATGGTTGACAGCTAATCGATCAGTAGACTAATCATCACAGCTGAGCACTGCAATGCTTGCCTTTATTATTTGGAACTGAAATGGCTAGTTGATTAAACCATTAGTTGAAGGATGGGAAACTGATGTATATCGTAGTTGATCTATAACTTCACTCTTTCCACCTTCCAAATTGCTCAAATTTGCTGGTAGTCTTTGCTTCTTATGACAGTCAATTGAAGGTCTTTGGGATTTCTATTGTTGGTCAGACAAAAGAAGCAATTAGAGTCGTCACCTTGAGCTCTTGGACATGTTGATGGCTCCCGCTCTCAGCCCGGTCTCATTCTCAGGGTGTCAAATACCGAATGTTTTGTCACGTCCGTCGGCGTCTCACACGGGCACAGAAGGTAACCTTTAGCTTTACCCTTTAGAGGACATTCATGTGGGACACTGGGGTTCAACAGGAGGACTGGGTTCCACTTCCCGTGTCAAACCAAGCAAGACGTTCATTTTCCGACACGGTTTTTCCTTCGTCCACCACCCATATGCCGAAGAGGACTTTGTGCGTCTGTGTGAGATGACAAAGTGCCATCGGTATTTGATGATCTGGGTTGACAACATGTTGAGATTGTTATAGAGTAAAAGCCTTAATGCAGTGAGCTGCTCCCCTAGTGTTCTTCGGCCTACATCTGTAACGCAGCATGTTGGACTGTAATGTGGTCTGATGGCTCGCGTGTTGCGTGCGTTTCAGATCGGTAACTGTAAGAACGTGACGGTGATGTCGCTGCGGTCCAACAAACTGGAGTTTCTCCCTGATGAGATCGGACAGATGACCAAACTACGAGTCCTGAACCTTAGTGACAACAGGTACACACACACACACACACACACACACACACATGCATGCAACACTTTCTCAATGGCTGTTGTTGGTGCTGCTCTCACGGCCTGCAGTTGCCATGGTAACATGCTCTGTGGGCTGTACAGTGCGTGGGCAGAAGAAACGTCTCTCTTTGCTCTCTCTCTCTCACCGCTTCCTCCCTCCCTCTGTGTCTCTCTCTCTCTCTCTCTCTCAGGTTAAAGAATCTACCGTTTACCTTTACTAAGCTGAAGGACCTGGCAGCTCTCTGGCTCTCTGACAATCAGGTATCTGCACTCCCTCTGCCAGAAACTGAACCTGCTCACGAGTGTTCAGCACAAACACGCCCACTGCCACTGCACCGTATGTACATAACAATCAAATTGGCGGGCCTTTACTTGAAACAGACGTTGTTATAAAAAGGATTTCATATCTAATTATCCATGTCACATTTATTATTTACTACCCACCTATTTAAACTGCAAAAATCTCCCATCTCTCGCTCTGCCTCTCAATGCCACCACTGCCCTGCGTCAGCACTGCCGCACGTTTATTCATCCCCACCGCCACAGCACCCACCCATAAGCTCCAGCTGGGGGGCGTTCAGGATGTTTCGCTCATCACTCCCCAGTATCTCTATGTAAACATATCTGCGGGGAGTGATGGAGTCACTGACTGGACTGACTGTTGGCTCTGGATGCAAACTCAGTGCTTCCTCCCTGTGTTTCACATCCAATCCATTCAGCGGAGGAAAGGCTATTGCTTCCCTATGTCCTCAGAAGACCTTTATTTTGAAACATCCGCAGGGAGTGCTGAGTTTTACTTGCTGCAGCTTATTATCTAAAAGGCATGGTATAGAGGTATATAGTGTTGTAGTGATGCTAATAATGCCGTGCATACAATACATGACACTGACTTTAACACATCCAGCAATGCAGTACTGATGACTTGTTGCCCTCCCTTTTTCTCTCAGTCTTTATTCGGGACTGGCTGTTATGATTTGTTATTTTGGACCATTATAATGTCTTGATTAGGAGTTTTTTTTAATCAGCTCTCTGCTCTTTCAAAATCAGCCTTTGTAATCAGAGTAAGACGAGTTGACTGGCTGAAACAGTGTGACACTGTTGTGTGTGCGACCGCATACTGTTCTGTCATTAAGGACACTATTTCTCACGATACAAAGATATTCTTCACGACATCTAAAGTCTAGCTCAAAGTGTATTTAAAGCTGTGAAAAGAAATGAAATGTAAGAAGTGAAATGTAAGTCACAACAACGCGAGGTCCTTATTGGCATGCTAAAATCGAGAGCACATTTGAAATTGAAATGCAATTTGTAAAATAACTATTCAGTCTCACATTCGCATTAAAAAAATGGGCACTGACGTTTGCACACTCGGCAAGATTTTAAACCCAAATTCAGCTGTTTAATCTCTCTCTGAGCACGTAAGCTCTATAAATGCTGAGGAACTCTTCCTACAGTGCGGAGGGGTTTATGAGTTGATTTCTTTCATTTCTCTACCAAAACAGAAAGCCAACATGTTGAGCGAAAACAGCTTTAACTTTCTGTGTGATGACATTCATTATCCCATCACATTACCATTTAAATAGATATTAGGCAGTGTTTTTGAACATGCAAATTAAACAGACAACTCATTTGACTCACTGATAGTGGATGGGAAAATTCAATTTGTGTTACAAATGTGAAAGAGTCCCCCCCCTTTTGACGTACTGTTGGTGAAATTAATTTGCAAATTCCCTCCAAGTGATTCTCATGCATACCTCCGTCCCGTCAGCCGTGCAGGTTTTGTTTAACGTTAAGGTCTTTATCTGATGAATAAACCATCGGATATTCTAATAGCCAATCAGCAAACAGCATGTCTTATTGTTTTCGAGAGGCAGGATTAGGTTTCGATCAGGGGAAAGGGGGAACAAATGTGTTGAGCCAGCGTCCGCATGGGAATACTAATACAGACGTGTGCTTGTGTGTGTTTGCAGTCCAAGGCTCTGATCCCGCTGCAGACAGAAGCCCACCCTGAAACCAAACAGAAGGTTTTGACCAACTACATGTTTCCTCAGCAACCGCGACACGATGAGGGTACAAACTGTGTGTGTTTGTGTGTGTATGTGTGTGTGTGTGTGTGTGTCTCATAACGTGTAGTTTAAGGACATTTAAAGAAGCTAACCAGGTGCGTTAAGCATGTCTGACAAATTGCAGACCTTCTGTATGATAGAAGTTTTAACCTCGTCCTTGATGTGTGTTTGCGTGTGTGTGTATGCAGATTACCAGTCGGACAGTGACAGCTTTAATCCTACACTGTGGGAGGAACAGAGACAGCAGAGGATGACTGTGGCCTTTGACTTTGAGGACAAGAAAGAAGAGGAAGACAACTCTGGGAAGGTCAAGGTCAGCCCTTCCTCTCTGTTACAGTCTGTCTTGTCTTGTCTTGTCTTGTTTTGTCTGTCTGCCTAAGTAATGTTTGCTCTCATTATTTACTTTGTATATGCTCTGCTATTGCTATAATTATGAGTCTGAGGATACACGAGGAAACCCTCAAAATCTCCAGAGTCGACCTGACAAGCGTCACGAGCTGGAGTGCCCAGTAAGGAAGGGTCTAACCCCTGCTAGTCGATGGGCCGAGCACTTTTGTGCATGTGGAGCACAAACGTAACCTCGCCGTGATGGTTCTCTGCTTGCTGATCCTTGTGTCGCATGTATGTGTGCGGTGTTTATGCTTGTGTGATGTGAGAGTCATTAAACGCCATGAGGGTGCTCCATTTTACATGCAATGTCTCCTTTAACTTAAAAGAGAAAATGTGGAAGCGTTCGAAAAAAAGGCTACGGATTTGGATGTTCTTAAATTATGCACATAGTGAAAACTGTCAGCCTGCGTCCTTCATTTGCGATAGCTCACCCGTTTCTAACGTGTTTGTGTGCAGGTGGAGATCAACCTAAAGCGCTACCCTACACCCTACCCTGAGGACCTGAAGAACATGGTCAAGTCGGTGCAAAGCCTTGTGGGTAAAAGTGTGCATGCCGGACACCCGCAGCTACACCAACACCAACATCAACACCAACACCAACACCAACTCCAACACCAGCACCAGCATCAGCACCAGCACCAGCACCAGCTGAGCACAGGCACTGCCACCTCGGCAGGAACCAACATGGAGCACTCGCACCTCAGCAAAGAACAGTACGAGCCACCGTGGCCCCTGCCCCCCAAAGAGGTAGGAGGCACGCGCTCTCAGACACACATATAACATAAATAACATAGCAGTAACATGGACATGAGCTATATAGTGAGTTGTGAGTTACAACAGTGTCTCTTGGATTGGGATCTGTGGTCATATAGGTGTAAGACAGGCAGTGTGTCGTGTGTTTTCTAGGTGACAGACAGAGAGATGCAGGACTTCTCTCAGAATCAGCTAATGGATCAGGGATCAATGCATAACTCTGGCATCGACATTCCCAAGAGGAAGGACAAAGAGGACCTGACAGAGAGCTCTGAGGTTGTCACATAGCGTACTGTACACACACACACACACACACACATGCACGCACCCACGCACAAACATCAACACACGCACGGTGCTTTGGAACAGAAATTTGGCCTCATGAATTTGACGTGTTTCGCTTGTTGTAAGACAGTTCCCCAATTTCCTTTACCTTCCGCAGTCAAAGCCGATCAAATTACGCCCACGCCTGACGGGAAAGCAGCTTTGTACTGTGCGAAGGTTCCTCCTTGAAACTTTTGTCTGCTGGCGAACAAAAGAAGCATTTCTAAAGGCTGCTGTGTGGTGGTAAAGAATCCAGACCTACGTTTTTCATAAGCTGCCCAACCAAAAAAAAAAAAAAACTGATCCTATAAAAAGACCGAAGTGGATACAATCAACACTAGACGTGAGCAGGAATAATGGGAGAGGGCTTTATGACATAACTCACGGTTGCTAATTTGGTGAGACAGTCTGTAGAGGCTGAAGCTACGAGAGGCCAGAGTAAGGCCTGGTTTTGTTTGTTTGGTTTAATAACGATCTTGCATGGTGATTTGATCAGATAGCCGATAATATTCAAAGTATTTCACTTCTGGCCAAGTAGTTGGATCTTTCTTACGAGAAAAGCCAGGGAAGGAGAAGGGACACTGGGATAGATTGACAATGTTGAGTTTGTCAATATACCTTCTCCCCTCCGGTAGGCGAGGAGTGCTGATAAAATACTTTGACGTGCTGAGATCCCACGTCATTAGCCAGCGCCAGGCATTTTGTTAGTGTTTTAGCTGCTGGGTTGCATCTCACGACACTCACAGTTTTCCCCTCCGGTTGGTGTAGTAATCATGACGCGCTGCACTCTGTCTCTACTTGTGTTTATGAAGTTAACGTTTCTGTCCTTGCGATTCTTACAGTTATCTGGCTAGTAATGAAGTGTGATAGAAGACATTTGCAAAGATGATTTATTGAAAAAAAAAAACACATTTTGAATCCTTCATTGGTTACATCCATGTTTACCAGCAAACAGTCTTCTTCTTCCCTGTCTTTGTTGCGTTTCTTGGTGTATTACCTCCACCTGTAGGCCAGGTCGGTGGGTGGAATAGTATGACACTATTGGCAGGACTGTATATCTATATTTAGATATACCAGCAACTGTGAAATAAATGCCATATTACTGTTTCTAGTCTTATATATTTCAAATTTGGTGCAAATGATTTCTACATTTTATTCTTTTTTCTCTATATTAAAAAACTAGATGATTCTCGCTGCTGCTTATGTCAGTGCTGTCACACTGAGCTGCTGTTACCTGATGTGAACCTGTGGTTCTTTGTCTCTCCACAGGACTCGATGGGCGGCTCCCCCAACGACATCCGTATCTCCGACATGAGGCCCACCCTGGTGGAGCCACCGATGTACAAACCAAAGGTGGTGCTGCTGGGGAAGGACAAGAAAGGTACACAAAGAAAAAAAAAACAGAACACAAAGAGGCTCACACGTGCAGACACGTGTGCACACATGCACACACTCAGTGTGGTCTATTGTAAAAGTGCTTCGGGGCATGTTGTAATAGTGTCCACTAATTAGTCATGGTGGTAAGCCGATTAATTTCAGCACATAACAGACAGAAGGAGGGAATACCAGAAACCTCTCTAGTGAATCTTGATTCTAGTCGTCAAGTCTCAAGCTTTTTGCTTCGACCCTTTTTTACTGATTTTGCCCAGAAGGCCTCGGTTCCATCAGACTGAAGGCAAGTCATTTTTATAAATGAGCCCGAAGCTCATTTTTCTGCCCTATCAAGATTCTGTTAATATTCTAAAGTAATCGAATGCCTCGATCCCATTCACTCAACGAAAGAAGCGAGTCTCTCCTCTCTGTGACGAACTCCGTGTTAATAACTAAAACTCAAACAAATGCCTGTCTCCATGAGTGCAAATATTTAATGAAAGATCTCATGGCAAAGTTATTAAGAAGCTGTCTTTAATTTGTTTTGTCAGGATCGTAATACACTGGACTCTTTCCCCTGCAGGTCTGATGTTATGGGTATTTGTCCTTTCCGAAAGAGGTTCTTGATTTTGGTTGGACCAGTTGGTTCAAATAAAGATTTTTAAGAAGTGTTAAACCCATCTTTTTTATAACCAGGCCATGTGTTGCGTCAGTGCAGTGGACTCAATAACGTCTAAACATATAATCAGAGCACTACAGCAATCTGGGTTAAGGAAGAGATGAAAAGATCCAGAAAGAAAAGAGAACCTTGTACCTCTCATCATGTGTAATACAGTGAACGGGCCTCACTGAAATTCGGCCAAAACATGGGGCTGGACACACTAATTGATTTTAATTTAATTTTACGTAGTTAAAAGTCTTCCGTATTTTTCTTCTTCTTCCCTGAGCTGCTCTTCATCCATTTAGATCAGGTAAAAAAGTAACGAACGATCGATCACTGCACAGAAGGAAACTGGTGTCTGCTCGTGGACAGGAGGCTAACTGATGAGCTAAGTAATCTTGCTAACACTACAGCCCAGCTGCACAGATGGCGCTAATGTTTATATTCTGAACTGTCACGAGCAACAAGCCTCTCGTCCGTGAGTAGATGCGTGCTGTCTTCCGTGTGGTGAAACAGTTGTCGGGTCTAGTTAAGCGGAAGGAAAAATACTTCCCTACATGAAACCGCTCACAATGACATCATGATTTCTGTAAAGAGACAAAAAAATAAACGCATTGTTTTGGAGTTTTGAGCACCACAAGCCGATTGCCATCTAGTTCCATCATTTTCCGGAAAAGGCAGATGTCTATATTGTCGACATCTCAACTCACCACAAACAGTCTAAATGGATAAAAAGCACAACAGGTGAGAGGAGAAACATGATGTTGATGCTGAACACTTGATGTCGAATGTGTTTGATTGAATTCCAGTTTTATATTCAAACTGAAATCAGCCGCGCCCGTCCCTTCTTTGGAGACATCCACATTAATCATTCAGAAACCAATAAGCTGTTTACCAAAACTGCTGCCAGCTCGGTTTTAAATGTGCATGTTGGGTTGTCTGAAGGTATTCTCAGACATCTCCCAGCCCAAGTCCCTTGTGTTGTGGCAAAGAAGATATCAGACGTGATCAAACACGGGGCGATTCCTCCAGACGCGGTAAAGACACTTAAGCACTCGTAAAAAGAGGGGCTATCAGAGAGAGGAGAAGAGGATGTGACATTTTCACTGAACGGGGCTGTCTGTCTCTCTCTCTCTATCTGCCTCCGTCCAGAGTCGACAGATGAGGAGGTAGATAAGCTCCACTGTCTCAACCACAGCGGCTCCTCGGCCACATATTCCGACTACTCCCCCTCGCAGGGCTCCTCCGGCTCCTCCAACCCGCCCGCCAACGCACACTCGCACTCTCACGCACATCAACACGCCCCCGCCCTGCCGGCCCCCACCAAGGACCAGGCCCCTCAGACGCACTGGACCAACAGGTACACACACTCACACACACACACACACACACACACACACACACACACACACACACACACGCCTGCTTCCCGTCCAATTTCATCACCCTCCCTCCCTCTCACTGTCCGTCATCTCTTCTTCTCTTTCCATCCTTCAACCTCCTCCATCTATCACCCATCGCTCCAATCACTCAATCCATCCATCCACCCGTTCTCTTCTCCCTCCATCTTTCTGTGTCTTTCTCATTTCTCTGCTCGCTCCGTCAAGGTCAGGGGGACTCATTAGGATGCTGCAGACTTGTGTTCAGGATTCTCTCTCTTCCCCTCCCTCTTCTACCTTTGCTGTCCGGTCCAGTTTTCAGCACTATGTAGAGGATTCTTTTAGACCAACACAAAAAAAAAAGAAGCAGAGATGCTCAGTCCCTGCTGTTGAAGTTGTTACCCTGATTGCAGCGATAACGTCTGACAGTTTTGGAATGAAAAATGGCATCTAAAACTAATATTAAAAAGAGTTTCCAAGCCGTTTTGAGTTCTAATCAGAAATGTTGCAGCCATAAACGGCAACAAACGTCTCAACTCAAACTGCCTGCTATATTTATGATGTTTTCAGTATAGCCTCAGGGATGCTGAAGACTGGAGCCTAAAGACAGTAATGATGTGAGGCAGGTTTTTTTTACATGAACACATGACACATAGACTTTTGGTGAGAATCCTTTAAATGTGTTTAGTTGTTTCTTTTCATCGTGACCTAAATGTGCAGGGCAAGAATTACACTGAAAGACAAACTTGTCCCCCGATGACCGGGAACATGGCTTTTGCATTACCGGCTGGCAGAGAACACATTTTAGAGAGACACAGATACAAATGTTTTTGGGATGGTCAGGTGATCTTTAGTGGAGGGATATCAGGGATAATTTGAGACGCAGCACATACAGTTTTTTTTTTTTTTATTTTGTCTGCAATAGACCTGTATTTTGGGAAAATGCCTACCTGATGTTTAAAGTGTATGGGCTTTTAATGAAGGCGTCTGATGGCCATTTTTGGGTTGATGCCATCTGTCACACAGACTTTGGGCAAAATGTGACCATTTTTAAACATGTGACTTGATAAAAATGGCAGAACATGATACCACTATGGTTACGCTAGCGTAAAATAAAGCGTGCCACAGGGTCAGTCCCACGGGTCTCTCATCACTGTATTGGTATATTCCCCCATTCATGTTTCTACCTGTATACAACCGTGAAAATGTGTGAAGGTTGATATAGCAGTCATTGTTGCAGAAAAAAACATGTAAGATATATGTTTAACATCAGCTCCTTGACTGATCAAAAGACTAGTGTGGTACAAACCGCACAAGTTGTTTGATTTTTTTGTTTGTCCTGAGTTCTCTGTTCCTTTCAGCAGATACACAAACATTAACTGAGCGGTAACTCTTTCCATTGCCCCACCAACAGTACACATGTGATAATGTTAAAAACTCATTTCTTGTCCTGATTCTTCTTGTGCCGTTCCTTTTATCTGCCGAGCCCCTGCGGGTGAAAGCTGGCTTTGGTATTTTTTGACATTAGACTTGTCATTTCACATGCCCCGGGGTGATGTACAGATCACAATCTGTGTACTTGTGAAACATGTGGTATTTGCAAACTGCAAGTGCCAGTGAAGGAGGTTGAAGGCATTAATATTTTCAGTTCAGTGCTGCTCTCAGAAGCATTAATTACAACAAGCATGTTTGTTGGCCAAATTGATCTTTCAGAGAGACATCAGAGAGAGGGAGACCAAGTTATGCTGTTCCCAGTGCCCACTGGCTCTGATTAAATATACAGCACATAATAATGTAGTATGGCAGGCCAGTATAAATAATTTTATTATTTGCCACTGTATAATTTTTGTTTAATATGTTGTGTCCTTGTAGACTGGCTCAGTCATTCCCCAAGCCCATTGACTCCAAGCCCCTGCTATCTCAGCGAGAAACCCCTCCGTCAGGAACCCTGCAGCAGCGCGGAGATCGACGTCCACTGAGTGAGCCTTTTGATTGGTCCGAGGCCCCTCACTACGACAACACAGGGTTCGACGCAGAGGAGTCTCCCCTGGATCCTCCATCCAGCGGGAGTCAGGGAAACCCACCGCTGGGCTCCAAGCCCCGCAGCCAGTCAACACACGGGCGCCGCCCCCTCCTCAGGCAAGAGCGAATCGTAGGAGTCCCTCTCGAGCTGGACACTCAGACGCTCCCCTTCCACAGCAACCAACGCTCCACTCCGGACAATGACCCACAATCCGGACCTTCATCTCAGAATCCTTGGCAGAACTGGACCAGAACCCCCAGCCCACTGGAGGATCGAACCGCTTTTCCCTCCAAACTGGACATGACGCCCTCCTCCAGCCCCAACCCTGACCGCAAGGACATAGACTCAAGGTAACTGACCGGAGCTCCAACAGTCCTGCAGTTATACTTTATATGTGCATGTGTTTATGTGGAAGACTTCATGACCCCCAGGGTTTGCATGTTTCTTATTTTGACCATTGCAGCCTTCTTTGTCTGGTAAATGGTGCAGTATTTGGATCAGTCTATCCATTATATTCTTGGGTTGATACAGTTAGTTGCTGAGAACTAGTGCTCCATACCTTTGGTTTTGAAGCTTTCCAGCTTTATCTTAATTCACTCTCACATAGTGCTGAAGCCATCAGTTGATCAATCAACACATAATAAATTAAACATTTATGCTCGTTCCGCGAACAACAATGCCAAACAATTTGCTGGGTCCATTTCTCATTTCCAAACATTTAAATGATTGTAAATTGAATCCCTTACATCTCTGTAATTTCTTCAGCATTGTTATTTTGTAAATAGTGTAACTGCAGTATTATAAACCAAGTGATGTTGGCTGTAGATAATCCACGGTCAAATTAGGAGCCTAAAGTCATCCCAGATCGGGATTTTTGTGCAAAAACTTGAGGCTGCAGGTGCCCTTCTTCATTTGTGATCATGCCTGTCGCCGCAGCTTTTTTTCATTGGACGATATATTTTCTCAAAAATAATTGTGCCAGCCCATGTTATTATCATTTGAAAAATGATTTGAAGATGATACAAGATGCGTATGATCTGTTGATAACTTGTTTATCATGACAGGCTAAATTCAGATGTCATTATCACTAAATCTGACCTGGTTCCAGACCTCTGAATAGCCACCCACATTTTGTCAGCCGTTCAAATAGACTGACTAATAGAGTCGAAATTAAATGACTACTTATTAGGCCACCGTTGCCATGGTCCTGTCTTCTGCCTCAACTGTTAACTCTCACGCTGCTCTAGTTCAGCTCGCTCTTTGGGCTCATATTAGTGTGACGCTCTGACCATCTCATGTTTTTTGCTCCAAGAATGGAGCAAGGTGCAGGGCCTCTACCTGGCAGCTGGTCGTATCACAACAATCAGGGGGACCAGAACAGGAAAGATCAGTTAACCGTCAGCGGGGGCAACAAGGTGACTGTGGTGATGAGTAAAAGCTCCGACCGCCTGTCCCCCATGATGAGGGAGACGAGATCCAAGTTTAAGAAGTCACAGAGCATCGATGAGATTGACATCGGCTCCTACAAGGTTTACAGGTGGGTTTGGCCTGGTTGTTATTTCACTGTAGAACAATAGGAGTACCAAGGAGTAACTCAGTAGGTCAAGGTGTTGCTGATTCCTCTCACCGGTCTCGCTGCAGTATTCCCATGGATAGCTACAGTTCATCCATCGAGCAGCAGACTAGTCTGGATCGTCCAGAGTTGCCGGGTTCGATGGAGCAGACCAGCATGTCCCGGTCACAGTCTGCCCCCATGTTAGACGATGAGCTGGGCTTCCCGGGACATGGACACGGACATGGCAACCAGAACCAGCAGAACCAAAAACCTGCCATCCCACAGAAGGCATACCACTTCGACCACAACTACAACCCCCAGGTTAGTAGCATTTCTTTGCTGCTCGAGGGTGGTAACAGTGATTTGTGAACCCGATTTTGACAAATCATCTCTCAGAAATGATTTCTTACACGTACAGCTTTTATGGAACATTGTTTTCTTTGTCACAAAGCATTCCACAGGGCTGCTAAAACTCAACGCCTCAATCACAATCTTTAAATTGCATATGCAGCATTTTGTGTATAAAATTATTTAGTGTTTTCATTTTTTCGCGTAGCATACGTAACCCACAGTGCCTTTCATGACCGGTAACTGTTCCAACCGATCAGGTGACCATGGACCGTCGGGTCCCTCCCCCCTTCCCCAACACACCAGACTATGTCAACCACTCATCGAAGGCTTTGGAGTACATCAGTCAACCAGGGAAGACATTACCCAAGGAGCTGGTGAGCCCCCGGTATCGTGCATATCCACCTCTGGAGATGTTTTCTTTCCCCCAGTCGCCAATCAACCAGGACGGTCCGTCCAGCCAGCAGCAGCAGCCGATCCCATCGCAGCGCTCGAGGCCAGGGTTCTTGAGGAGAGCGGATTCATTGGTGAGCTCCACCGAGCTCGCTTTGTTCCGCAGAGTCCACGAAGCGCAGCAGGAGGCGCTGCAGGAAGCTCAGTACAGACAGCAGGTAGGAGATACCGTCTCTGCAAAATGATGTTTATTTTTCTAGCTGTATGTTAGAGTTGTGAAGCCAGGAGTTCAAAAATATTTCTAATAATGTGCCTCTGCTTTTGGTTTTAGGCAGCATATTAGTTGTCACATGCACCAATCTATCATTTACCCTCTGTTGTGTCACTGTATGTCTCACGAAGCTCTCCTCTCCTCAGGCGGACCCCCCTCTCTACAGTCGGGCTCTTGCCTACTCCACCCCTATGGAGCACTCTGCTGTCACCAACATGGCCGACAGCCAGAGCCAGATGCTGCACAATAAGAGAAACGGTCGCTATGATGACGACTACCCCACCTACCAGGAACAGAAGAAGCCAATGACTGGTTATCCGACCAAGAGCTTGACCCAGCGCCGCCCCCTGTCTGCCAGGAGCTACAGCACTGAGACCTATGGGGCATCTCAGGTAGACCGCCTGTTGATACAGTTACAACACTTAGGGTGCTTGTTTGGTACATTTTTGAAGGTGCTGCCCACTTTTTCATAGAATTATTAGGATTTACATCACACTGTATGTAAATGACTGAGCAGAAGTATTTTAATTCATCCATAGTCTACCAATTACTTGGGTTCAGCTCATTGTAGCTGCAGACCGAGCAGAGTTGTGCAGGTGTCCTTTGCCTCTGCCATATCCCCAGCTCCCAAGGCATCCCCATGTCCATAAATAATCCTTTCAGCATGTTCTGGGTTGGCCTCTAGTCAGACTTTCCAAAAATAGCCACAGAGAGGTGTCCGGGAGCATACTGATCAGATTCGCGCAGCACCTCATCTGGCTCCTTCAGCATGAAAGAAACTATGAGCTTATGACTCAAGCCTTAGCCTTAACGTCTCTTGCCCAAAGCACGAGGCCAGAAGTGAAGGCTGGAAAACACAGTGCCTGCTCTGTGGAAAGCTTCACCTTTACGTCTTCACTATGATGTTCCAGAATAGACACCACAGGAGACTTAGACTGACTACACTGCCATATTACTGAATTTAACAGTGGTCCATATTAGCCACATTGGCTCTAGGGATGGCAGTTACATTATCTGAGTGCTGATTTGTAAATGTGAGTGTTACCAATGCTGTTTTCTGTTTTCTGAGAAGATCACTCATTTGTGCTGGTTGTCATTTGGTTATGTGGTTGTGCTGATGATGTTGGTAGTGATGGAAACATGACATTCTGCCGTTTGAACAATCATTCGATGCTGTTTATGTTGATTTCGAGGAGTACAGATTACACAGAAGAGGGTTTCTTTGAAGCCACTTGACTTTTTGTGCCCCCTTCGGAGCAGTGCAAACAAACTGTAAACACAAAATCAGACATTCTATTACATTATTATGTTGTCAGGACAAACGTGTTAGCAAACAGTTGCCTTATTACAGATGTAATACATATTGAACTTTCAACTTTCCCTTGAAAATGTGTTTTCTGGTCATCGAGAGGAGGGAAAATCAAATAATCGGTCATAATCAACATTTTTAGCTGATAAATGCTTTAGCACTGTCTCCAGCTCGTCATATTTATAAGATCATTTTGTCGTCAGGCCCGTCCAGTGTCAGCCCGTCCTACCATGGCTGCCCTGCTGGAGAAGATGCCCCCTGACTACACTCTGGCAACCTGCCCTGAGAAACCGTCCGATGACACCATCAAAGTAAGACCTGTCGTACCACAGAAACCTGAAGACATCACCTCCAGGATGCCCGCCGACTGGAGGCAACAGCTACTCAGGCACATAGAGGCCAAGCGATTGGACAGGGTATGTCAGTGCAACACAGACACACTTAAGAAGGAGTTACACACACCAGCACACAAACACAAAGCATTCAGAGGCCCTCCCTGTCTGTATATGTGTAAGTCTGTGTTGTAAGGTTGAGCAGATATGTGTCCGGCTGCATGTGTGTCCCATCCACACTGTCGCTCTGTCAGCCTGACCGACTGCACAATCACTACACAATATACGTCCTCAAGTATAATTCAACAAAACTGAGTGAGAAGTCACCCTGGATAATTCTAGCGGAATGTGTAATGCAGCTACTGATGTAGGACAGAGTGGAATCTTTAAATAGTTGAGTAACTTTTTTGGGAAATACTGAATGCAATGACATGGCAGGAGGTCAACGAGTTAGATGTAATCCTTGGAGTCCGTCAGTTTGTCCGCCGATAGTGCACATCTGATAACATTTTGGATCACAAACAGAGGATCCCTCAACCTTTTTTGTAAATAGTAAGATCCTATTTGTTTCATCAGAAACATCCGCTGTGTGACTTAGGTGTTTTAACATGTTAAAGTAAAAACAAACTAACAGATTGAGGCAGCGATGGACCAGCAATTCCCTGCGTCCGGCGAGGTAAATATGCTGGTTTTGTCAATGGAGTCTGGTTGCTTTGAGCAGAGCGATACAACTTCTGTTTTTGGTGAAACAAAAAGGGTCGTACTTTTTAAAACATTGCAATTACCTCTTAACTTAGCAGAAAGAGGACTTGAAAACTGCAACACTTCTGCAAAACAAACTGCCAACATGATTAACGCTGCCTGACTCAATTGCTGGACAGATCTGTACAAAAAACCCAAACTGTGTAACATCCTCACATTAGCAATAAGACACTTTCCCAGGGAAGAAGTAGCTCCACTGAACAGCCCCTGCAGAAGCACAAGTTACTGTTCACACCCTTAGGTGTTTTACACAGATTACACCAACAAGATATAGCACATTAATTAGGGAGCCTTAGAGGTGCTCATAGGCATACTGTTCTACTATTCTACCTTTGGACAGAGCCAGGCTATCTGTTTCCTGTCTTCATGTCCCCTGGCTCTAGCACTGTATTAAGCGTGCAGACAAGAGAGTGCTATCAATCCTCTCATCTAACTCCCAGCGTTTCCAAAATGTGAAACTAATTCTTTAATCAGAAAAAAGGAGTCTCAACAGACAAGACACTCTGAGGTGAATGGAATGGAATGGAACAAAGTTTTACAGGGGAAAAAAAAAACACAAAACACACCATGTAGACGTTTGGACAGGGCTGTGCGATGGTACTAAAATGACATGGCACTGAAGCGTATAAGTTTATCAGTTTGATCTAATAAAACTGTATGGTTGTCAGTTTCCAGTCAGGGATCAGACTGATGTTTGCTTCCACATGTACATAACTAAATGAAAGGCTTACACACTGATAGAATGAACTGATCCACCAGTTGTTGCTTGTATGACACAATGTTGTGTGTATTGACCGTTCACTAGCTAACATTTCTCTGTGCTTTCAGCAACTCTGCACTGTTGTTGTTGTTGTTGTTGTCGTTGTTGTTTTACCTGTGTTATTGATGTTTGTTTATTTGTGTGTGGAGCTCACAGTGTGTTGTCAATACGCTGCCGGCCCGCTGTGTAGGCTCCGCCCCCTCCCCCTCTACATTCACCCATGTCATGTGATGTTGTCTTCTCCAATCAGAGTGGTGTCCTAAAGCACAACACGCTCACGCTGGGCATGCTCTGTCAGGGCGGGGGTCACGGCCAGGGGCGCAGCAGCACTTTGAACTTTAACCTTTACAATAACACTAAGCATGAGCCCCCTGCTGGCCGCTGGCTGCCACTACCTCCTCCTCCGTCTGCCAACGCTGTGAGTATCCCTGTGAGAACAATGAACCCTGGTACTGCTGTTATTACTGCACACATAGGTAATTATAGAGAATGGCTGCCACTGCCTATTCATCCAGCTGCAGCAACCATGAACTATTATTTAACCATGTGCCATTATTGCTATTCTGATGTAGATGAGCTGGGCATGATGCACTTTAGTTTGATTGAACACGACTGAAAGCCACTTGAATCGCGTGTATAGCATCAAATGATCGGAATCTGCCGATGGATTGGTATTTCAATCGTTTGGACCCAACCATGAAACAATCTCCACTTTTCGGGGTTATCCAAACACCAGAAACTGATTGACATTTGTCTTCACCTTCCTAACTGTATTATGCCAGTCTACAAGCAGATCTTTGTTGTCTGATAGACAGAGTTGTGTCAGCATTCAATGGTCTTAGGGCTTGCCATGGGGTCAGCTTACTTGTTGTTATTAAAGATTTACAATGTTCAAACCTAGGGATATCTGCCAGTATGTTCAAAGTGACAGCGCCTTTCACTTGGTTGCCTGGTGCCACTTCCAACATACGGAGGTCAAAGAACGAGGCTAAACTTTAAAACATGACCTCGTCCGTGAATATTTACAGCTTAGTCGCATCACATTTTAATCAGCAGTGGTTGTTTTGTGGTGTGTTCACCATCAGCGAAGCAAGTTTGAACTGCGCAATCATTTTGTTTTTATTTTCGTTATCCGCGCATAGAGCAAGATCGATTTACTATACATTAGCTGTAAGCTAACGAGCTACGGCACACACCATGGGCGTGTCTGTGTGTTTACATTAAAAGTCAGTGCTCGCTAAACTCAGCACTCACCCCTGGCTCTCTGTCTTCTTTCCCCCCTGTCCTCTCTGTAACGTCACGTTCATGATGTGTAGTTGATTTACTCTCAGCAGTTGGTCGGCTCTGAGTAGCTGCAGCGGCTCAGCCTCCCGCACACAACACTGTTTTTTAACGATTACATACTGTGAGTTTAATTATAAAGGTTTTTTACTACATGCCACCCGATGAAAATATAGTCACAGTTCTGAAGTGTGAACCCCTTTAAAGGCACTGACGAATAGCAACTGACATTCTTAATTTGATTGTTGTTTGTTTATCGGCTGCATCAGACTGTATGGACAGGTGGTAACATTGCACGTTTGCATTTTACTTTACTTCACCATCTATTTTTTAGGATGTTATATTCCTACAGCATGCATTCTTTAATGCTGCAGTAAGCACTTGTGGAGATAGATAGTTGATTGCTGAGTCTCATGTAATGGTTTCAGTTGGTGGCCGACCCAAGTCGCCAACTGTAAAACAACAGGAGCTCTCTTAACCTTAATTTAGATCTGTCTGAACTCAGGCAGGCCAAGTCAGGTTGGTACATGGATTACTTACTGAAGTTACAGTGAAGGTCCCTGATTAGTAATGGTGTTTCTCTCTCTGTCTCTCTCTCAGACCCCCTCTCAACAGGCTGCCATGCTGGATAATGACCAGGAGGGGTTGTCAGGGAGCAACCAGTGGGCTCCCTACTCACTTGGCAGGAGGGACGTCCCACCTGACAATCTCATGAAAAAGGTAGTAGAGATTGTTTGATCGGTGAACCATTTCATCTTAGTTATGATTTGTTTAATTGTGCCTATTTTACGCTAACAATCAACATAGTGTCCCATTGATTTGACAGGATGGAGCATTAGAGTCTCATTTGTGAAAGTAGTCTATAAATGTTTCCATAATTGGGGACCTTTGAACTAAGCAAGGAAATTGTCTGCAAGTCTTTAAAATGCAAACAAAATAAGCGTCTCTTGTGATGTGAGCGTGTCTCACGTGCCCCTCCTCTGTCCGCAGAATGCCCACCCCCACAACCCTTCCCACCAATCACACAACACACACATGATCGTCACTTCCTCTACCTCCTCCTCGTCCACCACGCCTCATCGTGTGGTCGGGCAGCAGGTCTATGACGGCATGATGAACAAAGGCGGCCAATACCAACCAGGGATGCCCTTGTCAGTCGTTCCCTCTGGGGGACAGTACCAAGGCAACATGTCTCAAGGTAAATGCTATTAAAATTCAAATATGGTTCATTTGTAGGAGTTGTAGGAGCTGTGCGATTTGAATATATAAAATGAAATGATTGGGGTTAAGAGCAGGCATCCAAGCATATTGTCACATCCAGTCACAGCATGAAATCTGAAACAAATTCCAAATCCATAACAATTAAAGTTAATCAAGAGTCATGTAATCTAAACAGACCAGGGATTACCACTGGCATTTGTGAGTCAGTAAGCGTAGCCTGGTGAATTAAGTGCGTTTCCCCTGCAGGGAGCAGTGTCTAAATTATGTCCCTGTAACATTGTTTAGTCCCCAAAAAGTCCCTGCTGGGGAGAAGTGCTTTCCAAAACTTCGAGGTTTCGGCTTGCAGCAGCTGAACATCTCTTATTTGTCGAGCACTCGCAGCATTTATTTCAGCCTCAGCTGGAAGCAAATGACTTTTTTGTTCATTGTGCGTGAACACATTAACATGGAGATACTGAAAAAAGTGCAGGACAGATTCACTCTGCTTTACGTGGCATCACTGTTGTTTTAAAGATGTACGCAAAGATGACATGTAAAAACAGCCTTCTGATTTTTTCCAGTGAGATTACATTAGTTGGTAAGTGTAAAATTAAGTATGCGTGCCATGCGTCTCAAATCAGAATCCTTCACATTTATCCATTGTAGGACGTCTCACTCAGAATGTTTGAAGCCACCAGTTTGTTTGTTTTTTTTGTTTTTTTTTTGTGTCCAGGCCATTCTGTTCCTGGACAGGCTTACCCCGGCTCCGGCCTGTCCATGGCTATGTCCCCATCTGGGAACCAGCCCCAGTACAACCCCCATTCCTCCCACACCTCCCATCAGTCCTCCCTCCCCGCCACCAACCCCCAGTACCACGGCAACCAGGGCATGGTCCATAGCAACCAGGTTGTCATGACCCACACCAACCCACGGCCCCAGAGCGCTCGCTGCCTGTTGCAGACTAAAGGCCAGAAGAGCACGGATGGTTACCAGGAACAGGTATCTGTCTGTCTGTCTGTCTGTCTGTCTGTCTATCACCACCGTCCGACACTATCTTGGAGGTCTGTTTGAAAATGGGCTGTGCTCTGATGATGGCTAAATATATAGTAACTAGGTTAGGGAGGATATTGGTTTTCCGGATGTCACGCTGAAAGCAAAGGTGAAAGATCTGAAAAGCTAAATGCGTTCCTCAATGTAGGTAACTGTGACAGAGTAAACTGACTATAGAGCTCTTCAGCTGCAGCTCTGCCACAAAACAAGTGTTGTGTTTAAAAGAGTCGGCGCGGCTCACCTGAACAATGCTGCCGTATCAATCAATTAAATCACTCTGCCTAGTGGGATTCAAAACACTTAACAAATGAGCGACAGGCGCATAATAAGACTATACAAACACACAGCTCGCAAGCAACGCAGCGACAGACAAATGGTAAAAGGGAAACAGCACGAGCTGCAGATGGCTCTCAGAACCAAACGAAACCAACCTGCTAGCTGAACACGGTGATGGTGGTGGTTAACGCTAACCAACTAGCCAGGTCCGATGTGTTAACAACCGGGACAGGATGGTTACCAGATCACATGTTCATGCTGGCAAGTACATTTAGAAGGCTGCACATAAGGCTGACAAGCTGTTACCTAAAGGACACAAAGTATTATAGTAAATGGGACATATCGGTGTAATTTTAGCCACCTAACAGCAACGGTTTGTGAAGAAGCAGGTCTCGAAAAAGCCGCGGAGGCGTAGTTCTAAATCTGAGATTTTTCACAGATGGAGAACAGTGTACCAGTTTAGGTAGGAACATGAAGTCATTCACACCACCCGGATCAGCTGATCGTCCTGCAGGGTTTTTGTTTTTCCCTCCCTAGTATGAGACGGCTTTCATTATGCCAAATTGAGAAACTCTGACAAGGATATTTGTGGCTCCATTGTTGTTGCCAAAGAACTGAGGACCTCCAATATAGCTGCCAAAACGTGTCACACATCACATGAAAGCACTCTTCTCCACTGTTGTGCATGTTGTCTGCTCTCTGCTTGTGTGGAGATTTGTTATGATCTTTGTATTTCACTTTCGCTTGTGTTTCTTTCTTTTCCTTTTTTGTTTTTTCTGTCTTTCCTTTTTTTCTCCTCGTCCTCTCTCTCTAGTTGTGTGTGAGAATAGAGAAGAACCCTGGTCTTGGTTTCAGTATCTCTGGTGGCATCAGCGGCCAGGGGAACCCCTTCAAACCCTCCGACATGGTACGACCCGAAACCCGGCCTTCCAGCCAATCACAGCCTCCCCGGCTTTACCTCAGAGTTGCCATGGAAACTGCTGCTCGTTACCGCAGTCTTTCGTCTCTCTGTCCGTATGTCTGTCTGTCTCCCGGGCAGCAGTTGACGTGGTTAACTTTGAGTGTGTGATCTCATACTACAGACTGTTGGAAAAAACAGCGGCTTGTGATTTGAAGGGGTGAAGAAGCCTGCGGTGTGACAAAGCACTTAACCTCCTGAAACATTTGAAGTCACTGTTAGCATCACCAAACATGATGGACGACCGCAGAGAAACCATACCTGAGTTTGGCAAGGCCCATCGTTAGAACTGATAGCACGCGCTAGGCACTTAACATCTCATCAACAGTGTCTTTTTCTTGTATTCGGTTTATCCTCAGTGTCCCCGTCTCCTCCGTAGGTCTCGTGGAAAATTAAGTTACGGCAAAAAGACTTGAATATTTCAGTGTCCATGAATAGATTTGTGCCCACGTGCATACACGATGTGTTATTGCGAGATGTGCCAAACTCTTTTATCATTCCTACTTTTGGGTTTTGATTCTGTCAGCGTGTGCCTGCACCAAGAGCCTGTTGGGGTTGCAGATCCCCCAGGCCTGCTGCACATGGCAGTCTGTCCTAGAAACACACCGCTATAGTCAGTCTAACGGAGCGAGGCTGCTCGCGGAGCTCTGACAGCTATTTTAGGAAGGCTGCTTTAGTTCTGGGACACCGTGGGTGATTTTAGATGTTCGACACTTTGATCTAGGGATGGGAAGTATGGCAGATTTTACTGACTGTTATTCAGATGTTGAGTAACCGACGAGACAGCTGGTCTATAAATAGAGAGCTTACAAGAGGAGTTCTTTAAACAGTCAGCCTCTGCACGGCCCATGTGACAATGGTGAATTAATTTTAAGTCGGGGGCGTGAAGTGATAACACAGAAACTGTCAATTCATCATTTAACTTAAGTTTTATGTAGACAAGCAGTGACTCAGTTGCTGATGTGCAGTTATTTAATCATTCCCACGTCTATTTGTATCCATAAAGCTTCCACCAGCTGCAGTCTGTCCATTATTAATGCCACGTTGGAGGGACCGCAAGTAGAGTCAGTGCAGATTAGCATTCTCAAGTGATTCTCCTCAGCATATAGTCGAGTAATTACATTATACATGCAGTGCATTTGAAAAGTATAGAATAGAATAGTATATTAGATATGATGTAGGTGTAGATATTTTTTACTACATTATATTTTAAGTTTCAGTGAAATCCGAGACATAGTCGTCTGGGTATCTGCAGTGACGTCAGTGAACGTGAGACGTTTCGTGTTCCAAAGTGAAATGTGCCTTTAGATGTCCTGAAACCAGTGTGATATGACTGTATGTCTGCTTTGCTCACCTCCGTACTTCTGACTGAATGTCTTCAGTTTGTCCCGTGTGTCCCTCTTTCTACCTTCAGACATCTGCTTTATTTGACTTCCTCATCGTGTTTGCTGTCAGCTGTTTTAGGAGTCACGGCTGGTGGAAAACCAACATTTCCTGATTTTAGGCTTTAAATAACTAGAAAAAAGGGGACTTTTATTGTGAGGAAATTAGGGGAAATAAACCATGTTTATCAGAGAATTAGCATAGCTTTGTTAGCTGCAATTCTTCTACAATAATGCGGGGAGTAAGAACAGCAGCTCCTTTGGCCACTAATGAAGACAAACGCATCATAATCTGAGTACACGCCTTCAAATGGATAGCCCTGCTGCAATAGAAGTGCAAATCCCTCCTGCGCTGGGCTGACTGCTGAGCCAAGCCGAGTCCAGCTGAGCCAGCACATGTGTAGGGGAAAAAGCGCATCAGCTGGTTGGACTGGTGAGGTTTAGGTACAGGAGACTTGTGGAAATATTGTTAGGGGGAGTCAATCAGGGGCAAAGCAGGGCGGGTCATGCCTTCGTAATCCCTGGGGGTCAGGGGGTATATGTATATACATCATAGCACCCACAGGGTCACACAGGGTGATATCTTCCGTCTGTCAGGGTCACCATGATACAAAAACAGCTTTTATCTGTCAGCACCAAATTTCCCTTTGAGTCACCTTGTCCTTACTCTGCTTGTTATTTCCATCCACACATGCGAGACATCTTAGCCGCAGGTTTCTTTCATTTCTCCTGTGGCTGTCAACTCGCGGCAGTTTTAGCTCAAACAAATGCTGATGCTTTTGATTTTCGCTTTTATCATCTTTTCTTAACCTACTTGTTTGAACTCACTTGGGTTTATCCACATTTCTCTTCACATACAGGTATATTTGTGACTGTTTGTCAGAGCGGACTTTGCCATTTCAGCCTCCTTTTTCCTTTAATGAAGGGCAGACTTAAGGCTCAGTTGAGCCAGGGTTTGAACAGATAAAAAGAACTGTATCAAAACAGCCTGAGTGATAAATTATACATCTGTGGCTCTGAACCCTGTAGCCTGCTACAGCCACCACTGTTCCACAGAACTGTGGCTCCTCCTTGTGGTCATCTATGTGTGCACCTCTGATTTATCTGGTCTCTTAATCGCTTGTAGCCCAGATTAATCAGTTTTTTTTATTTTTGAAAAATATGTATTTATCATTTATCATTTATTTTATTTCATTTACTAACTTCAATTCAGCCTATTTAGATATTTCACTATAAAAAGAAATTATTATTTGTTGTTCAAATCAGTGACTGAAACTATGATCCTAACCTTAACAAAGCTTTTAGAGTTAAATCATCTGTAAACGTGTATAACAATCTCCTTTTTTTACAACAAATAATTCTTATCATCTTACTTAAAATATCTAATATATTTGAATGTGTTTCTTTTTAGACACAGAATAATCTACCAAGAACTAATTAAGACAGGCTGACGACTCACTAAACAGAGTGTCCTTACCACGATGTGTCTAGCAAGTTCAATTTAAAAACACAGCTGCAGAGCACTAAGCTACTGGGTTAATTTCACTTCTAGTTAATTAGGGTTTGGGGAGTAAAGTCGGTGATTCAGTGCCTGTATTGACAGGAGAGGGATCCCCGGCTTTGATGTATTAGCTCCTCTGGCTCGGTCTGACAACAGAAGAAGGGGTTTTGAGGAACAGAACGTGGACTTTTACTCAGATCTGTGTCGTGGATGTCTGAAAATCGAATTTTCTGTTCCTGCTGTTGCCTAATGTGGTGTCCTTGCACACTGAGCTGCTACCAATAACACACTGACGTCTTTATTAACACTGAGCTGCAAAGACCTTACCGCCGTTATTGTCCTTTGTCTGAAACTGACGACTGACATCAGCCCATTTGTGTAGAACAAAGTTTATGAGCTTGTGGTTGGACTTCAAGGATGAGTTCATCCAGCAATGTAAATCACACATGATCTACTCACCCGCATGTTAATGGAAAGTCAGGTAAATTTTTATAGTCTGCAAAACATTTTTGGAACTTCTCAGCAAAGCAGTGTTGCAAAGTTCACCTATAAACCTGAAGCGGCTTGGGACAGTATGAAAATGGCTTCATACAGCTCATCCAGCATCCAAGTCTATGTAAACCCAGAGATTCAAAATCAATTTGAAAATATGTTATTAACAAGGCCAAAGGCCATTTGTGATTTTAGGGCTTCTGCAGACTTGGATGACGGTTTGTGCGAGACAAGTCCCCGTCTACTTCAGCGGATTAGGAGAATGTTTCAACACCGCTTTGTTTGGAAGCTCCACAAATGTTTTGTGGACTGCCGCAGGGGGGATGAGTAGAAAACGCATTACTTCTGCTTATTTTGGGTGAACTGTTCCTTTAACAGTACCATGAAATTCAGAAATACTGAAAATGGAAGGTTTTTGCAGGGCATCGCAGCTTTGTGTGCAACTGCTTTAAAGTGTGTCAGTGTTGAGTTGTTGTGACTAACAGTTCTCAGCTGCATACAATCACAACTGCAGTATACTGTGAGCTCCACATGTCGTTACGTATTTAAGTCAGTGCTCTGTGTACATCGAAGGACATGAATTGACTGATATGATCCAAGTATGAATGAAAGAAGTTGATAATT
Source organism: Acanthopagrus latus (assembly GCF_904848185.1). Classification (NCBI taxonomy): domain Eukaryota; kingdom Metazoa; phylum Chordata; class Actinopteri; order Spariformes; family Sparidae; genus Acanthopagrus; species Acanthopagrus latus. Next base: position 24,766,348 of record NC_051049.1, read on the forward strand.
CATAAATTCTGATACCTTGCACACTTTTTGCATACAAAATTAAACCATTTCGAAGCCAGTTTATGTACACATATGAAGCTCACTGTAACTAAATAGTAATTAAACTTACGCTCCTGCTATAAATTCCTCTTCAACGTGCAATATATGTGTCTGTTCTTGCATTCACTCATTGATGTAGTACTAACGGTGCAGTAGACTACATCGATTTGTTTTTCACTAACTGGTGTCACTTGTGGCACATTAACCTGTTCAACTCACCTACTGTGTGTTCAACGCGTGCACGACCTGTTGAACCATGTCGCGGTCACACGGCTGCATTGTCCCACACTTTCTGTGTCCAAAAACATCTTTCAGCTCCGAGTGAAAAGATGTTGGTGTTTTTACAATCTCTGCCTTGGGTTATTGAGGGAAAACATGGGGGATGAACTATCTTCTGCCCTCCCCGCCACCTACTTCTTTCCTCTAGTCAGTATCCATCCCACACCTATTCTTCTTCCCCTACTCTTTATATATTTATTGTATATCTATTTTTCTCTCTTTCTGACATCGTGTCTATCTTTGCCAAGTGGCTTGTGATTTGTATATACAGACGATAATCCGTTTTGTCTGTATTTGGGAGGATGTATCACTCAGCTTCTGTAAATTTCAAGATGGATGCCAATAGGAAGTCAACCCAAGTACTTAAAATTTGCTAAAATTCCACGATCATGCATTGCATGCCTCTCTAAATTTAGAACAAAGAGAAGACCTTGGTGAAATTCCCATATATTTTTTTGGCAGAAATGTGATTTTTTTTTTTTTTTTTTTTAGGGGGGTGGATGATGAGAATGAGAAAGGCAAAGATTCTAAACCATCGTGTCCCTGTGTTGTCCTAACGGTGTATCATTTTGACTTATAGGGTATCTTTGTTACTAGGGTACAGCATGATGGGCCCGCCGCCTCTGCCCTGCAGCCCGGAGACAAGATACTGCAGGTAACGTCCTCTCATGCATCATCAGACGGACCAGAAACAGCCACTGCCCTCTCTCCCTCCCCCTATTGTGTAATCAGCATGGCAGAGCATTTGGCAGGAAGAAACAGGCACACTTTACCTTCTGCAGCAGAGGTGCACCAACACTGATTAGCTGCAGAGATTGAGTCACAGACCACAAATCAACAGAGGTGTTATCTTACTTGATGTTTTTTTTTTTTATTATTATTTTTTATCTAGCATACAAGAGTGTATCAGACTTAAGCATTTCACTGCCTATAAATCCTGCATTTGTGTTTACCTGTTGGTCCAGAATTCCAGCATGGCACCCCCCCCAGCCCATACATTCATTATTCACCATGAAAGATCATGAGCTATAGATCACAGGGGGACTTGAATACCCTGATACAATATGTTGTTTAGAATGTTTTTATCACCATTATTACGAAACTTCTTCATATTCTCTGTGTTAACTGGCAGCTGCAAACCAATTTCAAGGTGCATATATATGTTTTCTGTTAATGCTGCAGTTGTTAAGTCAACTAAAGCAATTTGGTTTGTATTCTATTTATCATCTTTAATTTCATTATCTGCCGATAATCACTGATGTAAATGGTCAATTATCGGGCTGATAATTTAACGGCACAGTCTGTATCGTGCATCTGTAATTTATTATCCACTCTACCCATGCCAACGACAAGTTGGGTGACGTTTTCTGGAGCACTGTCCTAAGCAACTGATGTAGATGAGTGCTTGTTTCAAAATGTAAAAAAAAAACAAAAAAAAACCAAAACATAAAATTGCTCCAGACAGCTCATCCAGCGTAATCCATGTCTCCAAAAACCCAGAGATATCAAATCGACTTGAAAGACAATATATACACCCTTGTTGTAAAGCTTCTGCACCCACTTCAGACGGCGTGCATATCAATACTTCTAGCTTTGCAACAAAAGTGAAGATTTCAGCTTTGAAACGGTTGTAAATGCCGTCTTTTCAGATGTAGTCATGGTCGCGGGGCTTCTTTTGAGACTGGGATCACACTGGATGAGCTGTATGGAACCATTTTTTATATTTAATTAACATAAAATATGTTATTTTTCAATGTCGTAGGGCCCTAAATCACATCTTTAGATTGTTTCTCTTAAATGTTCAGTAAGTTGTGAAAAGCAAACAGTGCATTCTGAATTTAATGCCCTAATGATGTATAGCAATGCCTTGAGGAGATACGTTCCCAGATGCAACAATAGTTACTGAAACAACTTATACTCCACTTGCAAATCTATAAAAATGAACCAATAAACAGCAATTAAATCTAAATATTCCCCTTATTTATATATTTGCTGTAGCTGTTATTTCAAATAAGTATTTAGTAGAATTAGGCCCAAAACGAATTGTACAGTGAGTCATAATGGAATGTCAGTGTTTTACCATGACAGATTTTCAACCCCCCCAGTTCACCCTCCATCTCTCACTCCTCTCATGTTCCCCCCCCATCTTCTCTCCACAGATGTACAGTTTAGCTGGATGAACTCATCTAAAAGCCCTTTTTTGTCTTTACCCCCTTTCTCTCTACAGCATGACTGTGTAGCTCCTACTCTCCTCTCTCTTTTCCCCAACAGTGATGTGTTACTGAGATAATGATGGCAGTGACCCTCCATCCTTGCACAAACACACACACGCACGCACACACACACACACACACACACACACACACACACACACACACATGTATGGATATACTGCACACACACATGCATCTACACATACATGCGCACACACACATGCTGTTGACTGTGCTGCGTGTTTGCCTTGCAGGCTAACGGACATAGTTTTTTACACATGGAGCACGAGACAGCCGTCTCTCTGCTGAAGAGTTTCCAGCGGATGGTGGACTTGACGGTTCTGAGAGACAGCAGCACGCGCTAAAAAAAAAAAAAAAAAAATAGTTTTATAACAAACAAACAAACAAACACAACAACGCTTCTCTACTCTGCTCATCGCCATCCCACGCCACCCCACCTGACCTCCGCTGGGGGCTTGTGGAACTGAAAAATGAGCCGCCTTTTTTTACCTTTTTAAGGGAACACACAGATGTTTATTTGCCTATTGCTGGACCAAAGGCAAATACTAGTGCCAAATGTACCATAGGAAACATATCGGCTCTTCTGTCTACCGGCGGTCAGGGACCTGATCGACGACCGGACAGACCACGAGAGGACTCTACACTCTGAGTTCCTACAGGGCTGCTGCAGTTTGGATTGTGTGATTGGTTTGTTAATTAGGCAGTCATCTGATTGATCAGTCTGAATAGTTTGTTTTTGTTGGTTTCGGTATATTTTTGCTTTATCTCCTATGCCTTTTTTTTTTTTTTTTTTTTGCTGTCCATGGTAGATTTCCAATGATTTATTCGGTGTAGCACATGATTTCTGTGTTCTCCATCGCTCTCCTTTGCTTTGTCCGGTTCTTGTCTCCTCCCTCTTCTGTTGTCTTCTATTCTGTTTACTTCTTCCCTTTCCGTCACTGTCCTGTATTTTATTTCTTTCTGCCGTCTTCTCTTCTGTCCTGCAGTTAGTATTGCCTCCAGTGTACAGAAAATTGAAACATTAAGACTTTCTGCCTTGTGTATATATACATAGAGCTGCAGCTTTCGAGAGCTGCACTCTCCTTGGGGCCTGGGCAGACAGCTCTAAAACTTTATGGTTAATATAAATATTGTTGATAAACCACATTCTGAATTCTCTCTTATGAACATACAGGGATAATTTCTCCAAATGGATGATTTTCTATACTATACCGCTGTTTTTTTTCTCTGTAAAGTAAACACTGTTCATAGTTCATCACTGCTACTTTTTTTTTGGTTTCAAAAATTGTTGCTTGCACAGCTGTGCTGAAAAGAGCTAAAGCAATATTTCTGAGGCTCGGCCCACTGACATTTTCAGCAGAGCCCAACTCCTGCAGTGCCATCTATTGAGCGAGTCATGCTAATGTTTACACACACTGCCGTGCACATGAACTACCAGGCAAACACACACATACAGTAGATGTACATGCCCCCATACACAACATATATTGCATAATGAAGCCCTGTTTATATTCTCGCCTGATTTTAGAATTCAACTGCTATTATAAAAAACAGACACACACGCGCGCACACACACTGCAACATTATTCATGATACCTGTGCCATATTTTGAGGTCCTGTTTTCTGGTGTTGTTACAGCGTTGTTAACATCCCTTTTTAGCTTTTTGAGTTGTATGATGAAGTTACAGCATGCTTTCAAATCACTGGTCACTGTCAGCCAGCCATTTTTTGTTGGCTTCTAGGGTTCTCTACACTGTAGAGGATTCTAGATGTATTATATCACTGAGTTTCAGTGAGACTGATGTTCTATAGTTGGTGACATATGGACCCTCTGCCCCTCCCTGGTTGTATTTACACAGGCCCAAAACATCAGAGCTTTACTTCTTTGTGGCCCAGATCTGATCTGCACACAGTGAGAGCAGCAGCATGTCGGGAAACTGGTCTTAACGTTCGGCAAGCACCCGCTCTGCTGGAGTGCCCTCCCCTCTCGTCTCCCTGTAGAAAGCAACAAGAGAAAAGCGAATCGATAAGGTATAACACACAGCGTTGGTGTCTCAATGGGCAAATCTGTAGTGAATCAGGTTTTCCCTCTTAGACAATCAGGGAATGATCAGATCTGTGTCACAAAGACTTTTGGCTGCACTACACTGTAATTTTTTTAACTTGAGGAGATGCTAATTGACACAAAGTGTATATGGAAATTTAGACATTTAGAGGAACAGAGAAACAAAGTAACGTAGACTCTGATGGAGAGGCTTAGATTATATGAGAGATTTCTGAGGCCATGTAAGTGTGGTCTGACTATGGTAGTCATGCTTCAGAAATTGTATTGACATGTCAGAAGAAACCACAGAAAAAGAGCGAAAGGATTCATTTTCTGTCTCCATGTAAATGCAGCACGTGTCTTGAAGACGTTTCATGACAGGGAGCCGTGTTCTGTTCTGTAAAATATCTGATGTTTCATCCAGAGCAAAACATCCTTCACTGTCTTTTACTTTTACTTGACATGACAGAGTCATCCTGTGCCCATTTTGTGTCAACCCTCTTAATAAGCGTTAGAATTTAGTTCATTCAATTTAAGGGACACAAAATGGCACAGTGTAGTCTTGTGGTTGAGAGATCTCAGTCACAGGTAACCACCCAACCCTATTTAGAGTTTGAAAAATCAAAGATATTGTGATGAGAACAGAGAAAAAGGTTTGATAATATAATTATTTTTTACTACATGTTTCAGGTAATTCTTTCTAAATATATTGATATACCTAAGCTTTGCTCAAAAATTGTGATATTTTATAATAATGACACTTATAACAAAGTTATGGATGGAAGTACGCACAGTATGACTTGGATACCTACACATGTACTATCCAAAACTGTATAAAATGTATTTCTACTGTAATTGTGAATTTGTGTTATACAAATATATATTATATATATATGTATATGGCTATAAAAACAGTCATTTTCTATGTGTTTAAACTACATAAGAGCTGAACAAATGCTGAGGACGGTGTCACTGTACATAGCTGTGAATGAAATCCAATTTAAAATGACTCATATTGATTGTGAATGTACTCATGCTTTTGCAGTACCTACACCTACCCAACTTGAATGCTGCTTCTTCTGTTGTGTGACAAAAAGTACTTTGACCTCCGAAGAGAGAAAAACGCTGTCGAGTTATAAGTTGGACAAATTTTAGTGATGATTTTAACAGAACTATTTATTTCTTTATTTATTTGCACATGCAAGTTGAAATCCTTCCAGTTTTAAGTTTGAGTATTAATGCGGAGAAATGTAATTGCAGAAGTATATATAATATATATCATGTGTTTAGAATGCATTTTGCAGACGCTATCTGTACATACTATTTAAGATACAGTTTTTACAAAAAATAATATATGTATAAAATTGAAAAAATGCTGTGCAGCGATTATACTAGAGCCATTTTGGGCTTTGGGACGTACCATTTTTTCAGTATATAAGAAGTGTTTTGAATAATGTACTAAAGTCTCTATTGTACAAATAATAAAAATGTCACTATTGGTAATCTGGCTTCCTCCTGGTGCACTGAACTCTGTCTTTAGGAGGTGGCAACATCTCTCTTTCTGCTGCTCTGTGTGTTCTTACGCCTCAGAAAGAGAGATAGAGTTGTGAAGAGAAAGGCAAAGAGGCAAAAGGAGAAAGGGAAGGGGGGATGAGGCAATGAAAAAGTGCCAAGGAGGTTGTGAGGAGGTGTGAGACGGGTGAAGGTATATATTGTGCATAGACGGGAAAATAAGCAAAGCAGGGACTGAAAAAAAGGAAGGAAATAAGGGAAGGGAAGAAAAGGGGAATGATGGGAGGGGAAAAATGCAGAAAGGAAGAGAAATTGGCAAAGGAAAGAATTGAGAAGAGGGAAACAAGACAAAGTGATCGAAAGAAAAGCGTAGATGGGGGGGTAGAGAAAAAGAGATTAGGTTAAAAGAAAGGAAGCGGAGTGATAAAGATCACCTGAGCAGATCTGTGGCAGATTTCACTTTCCTCTGCTGCGTGGATTAAAGCTGGTAGAGGCTCTCGTCATCTCAGCAGATGCTCCTTTGTCTCTGCCTCCATTAGTCTGACAGCCCGACTCTTCTTCATCCCTCTATATCCGTCCATCTCATCTGTTTCCATTCTTGACACTTATCCGGGCTGTGGGTCAGAGAGGGACAGCTGAGTTCATCAGACTGCCTAACAAACAAGACTTTTAATTCAAATAGAATACCGTGTCAGTGTCTGTACTCTTGTAGCAGCTTAAAGAAAGAAAGAAATGGTGCGTTGTGGTAAGTAAAATGTGTAAAGTTCCTGCTGTGCATGTAGCCGAGAAAAGCGTCTGAACTTGTTGACGCATAAAGGATTTGAGCACTTCTAAATACTGCTCGCTCACGGCATTATTTTACTGTAAAACAAGATACATGACTGGATCCTATTGTCACATAATGAGGTAGCTATCACTGGCTATATGTTGTTCCTCATGTCTCTTGTACCATTCCCCACTCTTCTCCTGGCATCAGTGCCCTCAGCAGAAGAACTGTGTTAACTGTGGTACAGGCCGACAATTAACAATAGAGGGTAATACACACACACACACACACACACACACACACACACACACACACACACACACACACACACACACACACACACACACAAACACTCACACTGACAAATGCATTGATGAAAAGCAGAATGACGTCCCTTTGTTCTCTTTCCTCCCTGCTCTGTTTTACGCACTGGTTCTGACAAAATGATACTTCTGTGTGCCGACTGACAAACCCACTTGCACAACCATGCATGAATTCCTGCCCTCGCTCACTCATACATTATGCCAGCGACAGTGAGAGTGAATGTACGGGTGTGTAAGAGATACAGAGTGAGAGTTTCTGTGCACCCACCAAAGCCGTCAATAAGCTGTTGTGACCTGATCAATGACAATACCAGAGACAGAGTCCATGACCTGCATTCAGCTGCTGCCTGCATGCATATGTATGTGGTGAGTGGTGAGTGTGTGTGTGTGTGTGTGTGTGTGTGTGTGCATGTATGTGTCCTTATAGTCAGCCCACTGTCTACGATCAAACCATCGAACATGCAGGACATGTATCGAGCAGTAATATTGCATTCTGGCTTAATGTTAACTTCTGATGACCATTAGCATCCCCACTGCTGCTGACCATGTGACTGAGTTAAACTAATGCATAACTAAATGTCAAACAGACTGGCGTCAGTGAGATAACGACTATAAACCAATAGGAGATCAATAGGGCTACCACTTTCCACTGTGTTCATCCAGGATGTATTTAGCCTAGCTTAGCACAAAGCAGTTAGCCTAATTCCATCAAAAAGTGGAACAGCCAGGCGTTTTAAACTTGTGTTTGCCACAGAGCTTATTTTTGGTGAAATTCCAATTGTTTTGTTGAGAGAACCAGGCTAACTTCTGGGTTAGCCTGCAAAAATATGCCACACCACTCTATAGCTGATGGAAAAATCTATCACTGTTATTTATGGCAGAAATTATTACAGATTAAGTAATTTGTTACGTTCAGTTTCATTTGCAGACTTCCCTCCTAACTCTGAATCTCTCACCAAATGAAACGCACAACCTTGTTTTTGAACTTTGCTGGAGACATTTGGAACAGTGTAAGTAGGCTGACATAACTCTACTCTAACTCTAGCTTATATTTTATATCTTTATATAGCAGTTAGCTGTTAATTAAGCCATTTAAACTAGCTGGGCTCAGTAACTGGTGACTCATACAGTAAAGATGCTAGCTTCACACTCCTCCTTACTCAAAAAAAGACCCAGATGAAACTTGGGTGAAGCGGTGTCTAGCTTTTTGGGTGTTTGGCCCATTGATCAAATACAGGTTAGCTAGCCACCCAACTGCTACCCATTAGACAGTTAGCTCACATTGACCTATGCACTGTGATAGCAAGGCAGATAAAACATTAGTCAAACTTTTATTAGGCCTATTCATTCATTAACTAATCAACTAAACAGTTTCTATCTGGTTGTGTATGTGAACATTTGATGAGTTAAATATTAGTAGTGATGTAGATAGTTTTGAAACTTTTTTTGAGAGTGCAATAGCATCAAGCTTATAAACAGCACACTGATAGTCAGTAGAAACACATGAAGTTGACAAATCATTTTCTAGTTTTCTAGTTTATTTCTTTCATCAGACTGTTTCATCAGACTGTATCATATATATTTTTATATATATATATATATATTTTTGAAACAATTTTCTCTCTATCACCAAAAGACAATAACATAAGGAAACTGCTGTAACTTAAGGAAGCAATTGACAGGTTCGGTGGTAAATGTAGACATCTTTTACAAACGATTGATGGAAATATTAAGGTATGTATGATATTACATGTTTCTTTGACCACTGGAGGGCATGAGGGCCCCACAACAAACTTGCAGCAAATTACCATTTAGCTGATTGAGTCGTTATGATTGATGGCTGCCTACTAACCTACACCAAGCAAAAACAGCAACATTTGCAGCCCTCTGTTTAGCCACCCTGTGAATGTTGAGTCCAGTCACTTTGTGGGATATTAATCCAGATCTGATCCACTAACATTCTCTTCGGCTCACTCTGCATCGGTCACTCAGTTTCTGCTTTGGAGCGATAAAGTAGCTTCCCGAGATTTCAAAGTGAGTTTTACAGTGGAATTGGCAGTACCAACTATTTAACAGAAATTGATCAGAGTTTACGTTGCCCCATATGTGGCAATATGAAAACTTTTTAATTTTTTTTTTTTTAAGTCCGGAAAACACTGCTCAGGATCAAAATGTATAGTTAAACTGTGAGTGTGTTTGATAACAACATATGAGGGATCATTGCGAAAAATGCGTGTATAACTGCCAAAATATCAATACCGAAATGTTTACTTCCTGATATTGGTTCTGGCATCGGATTGGCTCTCATGAAAACTGTTACTTAACAACTCTGTATTGTATTAGATGCTAAAGTATTTGGCACTGACTTGATTTTTCTGCCCTGCCAGAGGTACTCACACACCTACTGGGAACTTTTGGTTTTCTTTTCACGCTTCAGTAAATGTTAAGCCTACGTATTTAAGAGGCGTTGTTTTGGGTAAACTAGGCCCTGGTAATTGACATGTATCTGGGCTGAGACATACAGCGTGGACAAGCCTGGGACAGGGAGAGGCTTTAATCTACTCAACACAATAAACCTGTTTACCATGATAATAGCACCAAATTCACAGAGGAATGGGCCTGCCCGGACAGCTTGTGGGATTACACCTGTGACATTTCAACTGGATTCCTAATACACCTTGCCTTTTAGATTGTGTTAGTGTTTTTGTGAGTGCATGCAGTTTGCTGTTATATTTGACAGAACCCTTATAGTATGACGTCGAATTTAGACAGCAAATGTATGGCAATTATTATTTAGAAGTATCATTTTTAAAAAAAATTTTAAAAAAAAAGGAGGGTAAGAAGGGTTCTTCTGTCTCTGGTAGTGTAATCAGTGTCCGTAAAGCCGGAGTTGAAGTAATGTGGGAGCTGGTGGAGGTCAGTAAGACATTACCGACCACCATTATTGCAATCACAAACGGTGCATATTTAATGTAATTAGTTTTGTTTATGTTAATGATACAAATAAGATGAAAGAAAAGCCTTCTACAAAGAAAAGAACCCAATCTGAAAACCACACAGTTCAGAGGAGGAGGACGATGTTATGGAAGCCCAAACAAAAGGTTGATGAAGCCTTGGTATGTCCCCATTGTCTGGCATAATTATATGATAAAATGCCCAAATTATGAGAAAAAACTCATTATTATTGATACATTTTGTATTTTTATTACGTAACTATGACTTTATTTCTCATAATCATGACTTTTTATCTCTTGATAATGATTTTTTTCCCTCATAATTATGACTGTTTTTCAGGATTATGAATTTTCATCGTAATTATTATTTACAATGGAAATATGTTTTCATCCAGATTACGTCTCATCTTTCTCTTTCTTTAACTGGCAGAAAATTCTTCCATATAATGTGGCAGGTTGTTCCCCAGGTCTCTCTCATTTATTTATGTCTGCCCCTAATATTGGTTAACTCATTGATCCCCACAGAGTAAAGATTATAACGGGAGCTCTGTGTAAACCCACATGTGCTACTCAGAGTTGAGTGGATTGGATGTAGCAGGCTTCTAACCACTGCACACAATGATGGCTGTTTAACATGACAATACCACCAACATACGCGAGCTGCTTATGAGGAGGCTTTCAAACCCGCCTCGGTGGTGTCTCGGTGCGAGTGCACGAAATGTGTGTGAGGCGTTCAGGGACTTGTAGGTGTGTGTGTGCGTGTGTTCATCCCACAGGACCGCCTAAGAACCGGTCGGACGACGTTTTGACTCAAGTCACCTGAGTGAAGGGCTGAATGGAGAACTAGCTTTGCCGAAGCGAGACGGAGGGAGAGCTAAAGTGAAAGAGAAGGAGGGAGAGGAAACGAAATTGCAGCAGCTCCGGGTACCAAGTCCACGCGGGGGGACAGCTCCGTGTCCGCGGCCGACAGCAGCTCCTCTTTTCTCCGCAGCTCTCACGCCTTTGTCGGACTTTCAAGCACCTGCTAAACTTTGTGTGTGTGTGTGTGTGTGTGTGTGTGGATGAAAACACAGGCTGGTGGACTGTAGACCGCCGTGGTGACAGTTTGGTGTCCCACTTCGGAGGCGGGCTGTCCCGGGACAGACAGACAGAAACACACATCTGTAATAACAGCGACACACACACGCAGAACAATCCCCCAGGGAGGAGGACTGTGCGCTTCACCATGCCTGTGCGACAGAAAGGTAACTTTAAATGAAATACTTTGAGGTTTCTCTTACTTTATTTCTATCCGTGTAACATACACCGTCGTTCATTTGGTGTCGTTCACGGAGACACCAGTTTTTTTGACCACTCTTAAAGGCTGCGTTGGTGTTGCTATGGCGAAGCGCTCTTTCTCCACTGTGCAAATTAACGTTAATGTTCGAGCACGAAACTTCATTAAAACTATCCTGAAGTGAACGCTTAATTGTTTGTCGATGTGGGAATACAGCTTGTAAGTACAGTTTTGAGAGGTTTTGCAAATTAATCAGGCATTGTCGTAAATTCGGCATACAAGTCATCCAGCAAACAGCATTTTATTTTATTTTATTCCGCTTTTAGCTAAATTAGCCTACTTGTCTTTCAGCTGGTAACTTGGGTTGTGCACCAAAGCGGACAGATGACAGATGAGATTTGATTGCATGCCGATACGTACGTGAGTGTGCAGCTGTTAACAATCTGACACCATGAACTCCGTCATACGTTTGGTTAAAGATACGCGAATAATCAATGACCAGGAATCATTTTGAATGCAGTTTGGTACTATTTTTTTCTGCGAGAAAGAGGCATTTGAAGACTGAAGGCTGACTCTTCTGAGTCTGAGCGTGGTGTTGATCTGTCAGTGCTTCTGGTTTGATCAGCTGTTCCATGTGCCATGGAGCCTGGAATGCAGCCTGCAGTCTTCCTTTACACCATAAACTCTATTGCCCTCACGCCCTTTTACATCAGTTCCGTGATAGTAGTAACTATAATTGTAGTTCCCATTAAAGACTTTTCATGTTCAGTTGCTGTCAAATTTGCAAGTTAAGAAACATGGAGGAAACGAACACATCCCTCTGACAGTCTGAATTAGGTGGTGGGATATAGTAGAAGCCTATTAATAACGCCTGTGTCCACTCTCACAATATGGAGCCAGGTGTTATTAATCTGTCTTTCTGAACTTCACCCTGATGAATGCTGTGAGGTCTGAACAGGAGACAGTTTTTTAACCATAGTAATCCTCAGTTAAGCAGAGGCTGTTGATGTGGAGCGCCTAATCTCCTTCCTCTACTCGAGAGTGCCTGGGGATTTCTGTCTTTTCTTTTCCATCATTAGTTACACAGTTATTGTTTGTGCATTTTGTGTTCAGATGCGCAGCGGGCCCTGGAGCTTCTGCAGCAGTACCGGACCAAACTTGACCAGAGACAGCAGAACCAGGGCCGGGCCAAACAGGGCCTAGTGGAGGAGGACAGCCAGCTGCAGCAGTCTCTGGACAGAGTCATCAATGTCTTTCAGAGTCAGCTCTTCAGCGCTCTGCTTGGTGAGGATATTTGTTTTGTGTCCATACATCTGGTCAGTCACTGTTCTTATCTTCATATCTGATGTTACAGCATGTTGGAATAAAAAGCCTTGGTTAGATTTTATCTCCAGACAAACCTTCTCATCATATTTATGATGCTTGGATTTGATGTCTGTTGGATTTCTGCAGGTGCAGATTAGGAAAGTGACTCATTAGTTACTCACTTTCATGCAGATGGAAAATCAGGAGAAGCTTCAAAATCCAACAAAACATTTCAGAGCAGGACTGCCCGAGGTTTCTACCACCATTAGGTTCAGTGTGGCTCGCTGGATGTTTTTTTGCAGTTGGAAAGAAATAGAAAAATAAGTGTAAAATAAATCACTGTTAATGCTGTTATTATTTTGAGTGATGCACGAAATGATCCTTAGATATATAGAATCTTGAATTATTAATCATTTTTTTCAGAAACTGAGCATGGCAGGGAGAGAGGCGCTTTGCACAGGGAGTCAGTCATTCCCAATTAAGGGAATCTGGGATCCTGATTTCATTTTGCATGTTATCAGTGCAGTCAAAACAGCTGTTTGCTTTCATTTTGCCTGTGACCCACTAATAAGTTTCAGTTTTTGCTTTTAGAGGGAAAAAGTTTGGGCACCCCTGAATCTGAGTATCTGGGATGTTGTTCATGGGAAGAGGATTTAGTTAACATTTTTTTTCAAATGTAATGTTAAATTACATTAGCTGGAAGTATTTGAACATATTTGAAAAATGTATTTCTGTCTCTACATGCCACTGTTAATTGACATTTAGATGAATTGACCAATTAGCTCGATTCTTGTGCTGATCTTCCCAACACCTCAGTAAACTCAGAGTTGTAAGACTAGAGCCAGCTTTGTTTGTCTTGCATTTTCCTGCACTGACTATGTCTTAAACTTTGATTGAGCAGTGCAGGTTGTCAGTCAGGAAGTATACTCTGTGTTTGAGACTAGGTATGAAGGCCCGGAGACAGGAACTCTTGCAAGATGAGTGGGTTTGGCTGTGAGTTGTAGTACTAGTTTTCATGGTGTCTCTAAGATGTTGTCTCATGACTGCTCACTAGAAAATGGAGATCAGAGCACCACGATGTAGGCTGGTGTCACACAAAACACTGGACCCTTTGTTTAAAGTATGCCCAAGTCCAGAGAATGTGTGGCAAGTACAAATTCCTTCCAAGAGTTTACAGTCTGTGTCTGACTGGTTAGTTCTGCTTGTGGTGAGTTGTTGCTTACTGGAAGGAAAACACTGAGCACATGTGTGTGTGTGTGTGCGCGCGCGTGTGTGTGTGTGTGTGTGTGTGTGTGTGTGTGTGTGTGTGTGTGTGTGTGTGTGTGTGTGTGTGTGTGGTTATGTGCATGATGACAAACTGGTTTTTAGTTCCCACCTGTCTGTGTCACGCCCACACCTCTGGCTCTTACACTCACACTTCTCTCTCCTTATTGTGTGTGTGTGTGCACATGTGGGTGTGTGCTGTTCACTAAACATCAGTCTGAGTTTCTGTTTATGTCTTTGGAGCTGTGTCTGGTTTTAAAGTTCTATTTTGAAACAGTGTCGGCTGTTTTTTTTTCTTATTATTGATCCTTAACTTGTTTTGTGTCAGAGGTATTTGAATTAATCTATTTTGTTACATTTTTGAACACACTTTCCGTCCATATATGTGACTCTGTGTTACTGTAGTCTGTAATTTCTAGTATGCTTCCCATATACTGTGTCTGTTTTTTCTTTTATGACCCTCTAACTTCTCTTTGAAGCCTGACCTCACAACCATGTGTATGATTTATTGTAGTATTGCCTGTCACTTCTGTGTGTAGAGAGAGGGAAGTGTGGCCTAGTCATAACGGTCACTTTGAAATGCTCTGACAGGGGAATGAACCCTGACAGACCTACTGTTTGGGTGACACTACCCCTGTTCTGCCACTAGAGGTCAACACAGTATTACCTGTGTTTGTTTGATTTCTCTACAACCATACCTCACTATGCTTACAAAACATTGATTACTGTCATCAAAGATACAACCATTTGTTATTCTTATCATTAACCACTTCATTGATCAATTGTTGAGTTTATCAATTATCAAGAATAGTGAAAAATGCCTGTTATGGTTTTCCAAAGCCCAAAGTGATATTTTCAGATGTCTTGGTTTGTTCAGTGAACTGTCCCAAATCTTAAAAAATGATTGAAATATGGAAGGAAAGAGGACATGATTCTCACTTTGATTAGTAAATCAACTCATCGTCTCTGCTCTATTGCTCTACTGTAAATCCTTTGGAAAAAACATAATAAGTCAGTTAGTCATGCATTGCTTTTGTTTTGTTTTTTTGTTTTTTTTTGAGTTATTAGTTAGTCTTTCATTTATACATCACTTCCAGGCACAAGATTCATTTATTCACCATTTTTCCACACCAGGGTTGCAAACCAAAGTTGAGTCCTTTGAGTCCTTTAGCGCTACATCAGCAGCAGATACTTCTGTATCTTTTTCCAGATGGAAGCAAGGTGAACTGACTGTGGCTTCGGTGGGTGTCATCTTTTGGTGTCCTCTGGTCTCTTGGCAGACATCTCGCTGCACTTATATCACTGATACTTTCAGTGATGTTCTGGGTGGTTTTAATCACCTGCCTGCTTGTCCTGAGCTGTGAACGAGCCATGCCTGTTTGTCATTACCTAATTTACTAATCCACTGAGCCCTTCAGTCATTCATTGTGTCTCTAATCACTGTGCTCTCCTTCCAGACATTCAGGAGTACTACGAATTGACCATCCTTCAAGACAGCAAGGGCTCTGTGGTACAGACCGACAGTCCATGGACCCTCCCTGCTTCCTGTAACCTGCCATCAGAGCCTTCAGCTGAGCCACAGGCATTATCTGGTCCCCTGAGCCATCACGCTTCTGGAGGACCATCCCAGCCAAAACCACTGACCCACAGACCCAAGTCAATCAAGTCCCCTGCCCCTCCAATCCCTTCTGGAACACCCACAACAAAGCCATCTTCCCCTACAACACCGTCCATTACACCTCCATCACAGCCTGCCAAGGTCAAGTACCGTGCTCCTCTCCCTCCAGTCCAGCCTGGAGCCTCCAAATCATTGGCATCAGATACTCCCAAGCCATCTTCTCCCTCTGCTGCCACAGTGGCAGTGAATGGTGCAGAAAATCCCAATGGCTCCACAAAACCACCTCCTGAAGTATCACTGAATGGGATAAAGCCACAACTTACTGCCACCAACTCTCTTTCTTCAGAAAGTTCCACCACCTCTGCCGGTCCACAGAAAAGCTCAGTCTCTCCAGACCTCAACCTGGTGACTGTGTCTGCCCTCGTATCCAGCACCATCCAAGGCTTTGTGTCACCAACCACCCCAGACAAATTAACACCCACCAGCTCAGGTCTTAACAGAGTCACAGATGATACCACAGTCTCTACAGCTCATGCAAACAGCAAGGACCCAGGTGTGCGCAGAGTAACTCCTAGCATGAGTCCAACGAGCCCAAACCATGGAAAATTTACCTTCAGCAGTCGTAGCCCCACATTTCCTCAAGGAGCTTTGACTAAAGGGGCTCATCTGAGGTATGTCCAGCATAGGAGAATACATTTCAGCTGTTAGGAGGTTAGCAAACCAGACAGTTGTTAATTGCAGTGTTGTTTGTGCATGCTCTCTTCTGCCTCTGGGTTGGGTTGCCAGGTACTACAACTTTCTGACACAGAAACAGAGGAACCCCCATTTGATGCTCTATGAAATTGGGAGATTAACATAAAAAATTACCAATCTGTAGCACTGAGGGAGAAGGGGAATAAAATAGGGACAACTACCATATAAATCAAGAGTGTTGGCAGAAATGTAAGTGACATTTGACTGACACAGCTAATAAATTATCTCTAATAAGTCTCATGCAAAACAGTACCGCTATGAGCAGATAACACCAAGGATGTGGACAAAGGAAAAAACTAAGTATGACATCAGGGACAATTTCATCTAACACTGTGTTAACACAGTTACAATCCAGTTTACTAATATTTGAATAAGGATAATGTGCTTCTATTCTATTCTATTCTATTCTATTCTATTCTATTCTATTCTATTCTATTCTATTCTATTCTATTCTATTCTATTCTACAGTCTATTTCAAGAAAGTAATAGAAAAGACACAGTAACTGGTATGTAAGACAGACAGACTTATGGGCTATTGAAGTGGTATAGGCTGATTTAAAACTTCACTTGAATTAAATTTGCATTCAGTTTACGTAATGACATCTTAAATAATAATGTTTGAAAACTCATGTAAGCACGAAATGATGTTGGCTATTAAACACCGTGTTTTGCATGCAGAAAATATTTGTGCATACCAGTCATAGTGGTGCAGACTAAAAGGTGGCACTTTTGAGAACACTCCTCCAGATACCTTCTCTGCTTGATCCCTCTTTCTAGTCCAACCAGCCCCGGGCCAGAAACAGTCACTAGCCCCAGCCATGGTCCAGTCAGCCCCAGGTCAGCTATCGGCCCACTGACCCCCAACAAGGTAAGACATCTCTTTTTTTATCAATGCCTGAGGAAACCTGCAGGAAATCTCTCCACGGTTAAGAGCACAGTTCATACTCCCTACTATTGGAAGGTGGATGATCTCAGTTGTTGGATGGCAGCCTTGAGGGCTGCACCATTTTTCATAAAGAAGTGAGGTCATAATTTCTGTCCTGAGTCGAAGAGAAATCATCTTTGATGAAAATACAGCCCCCATCATGTTCTTGTGTCTAGAAGAGCTTTTTCAGGTTTGTTAATCTACTGTATACAGTTAGGTGGAGAATTAGCAGTAATATTCATGGTTTTGACTGCCTATGCCCAGTTGCTTATTTGGTGTGAGGCTGTTTTGTCAAATATGGATGTAGCTTATGAAGAAATGAAGACCAGGGTTAAACATGTTAAAGAATCATTTTACAAATGACTGAAAATGTGTGGCTGCAGAGAGCAGAGTTAGACGGACAGATTATGTGGACTGGCTGTTTGATCCCTGGCTTACATTGTATTACATAATATGACAAGAGGAATCAATTCAGTAACATTTTATTGTTCAGTAGAGTCAGCAGAACAAGCTCACAGATGGGCTCCAGCAACTGTTTTGTCTTGTTGATACTGCTGAAGTGGAAATTGAATGGATTTGTGTTTGGGCTGTTTGACCACAAACTAACATAGTACAGAATGTTGTTTTGCTACTGATAGTCTACATTTTGGAAATTGTTCTGGTATTGATTTACTTTGCTTTTAACTGTTTAAATATGGTTCTGTGTTGCACAAGGCAATATTTGCGCTCCCATGTGCTGCTCAAGTATTCCTAATGAAGTAATCCAGTAATGAATGTACATTAGGGTGGTTTATCTAGTCACCTTCTATTTTGAAATGTACAATTGTCCGTTATCATTTTTAAGCAGACAAAATAAGGGAACTTTGACACAAGCATACTCACCAACCTTCACATGTAAAAAATAAGAAGGATTTCAAAACCAAAGACGAGGTATGGGGGTCCTCTTGAGAAATTGCCCGTGTGGTTTGAACTTGTGAGAAACTCTGACATAAACAAATATCATCACTTTTGATTAATCTCTTCATTTTTAGCCTCTGGCCCTTAGAGAATCTGTACATGGCATTGCCCTCTGTTTATCAGCTTGTTTATGGTGATTGAGGTTGGTTTGGCCCCAGCCATCGACAGAAAAATGGACACAGCAGATTTTTATAAAATGAATACCACTTTCCTTTAAAACGTTGTGTAATTTCTTCCTTCCGTGATATCTGAAATTTTCTTAAGTATTTCCTCTCTCCATTTCTCTGTCTGACTCTTACAGAAGAGGACTAGGTGTAGCACTACACTATAGCTGTGCAATGCCAGAAACAGGCTGTGATTAAAAAGAGGGGAAAAAGGTGGGGAAATTTGCCTTAAATTGAGAGAAATGCAATGCAAGTCTGGCCACATATGTAAATGACATGAAATTGTAATTTTTTTGCTTTTGCATGGCTCATTATCCATCCATCCATCCATTATCTGTACATTATATGTACGCCGCTTAATCCTCTGCAGGGTCGCGGGGCTCATTATCCATTACTGTCTATTGTCTAATGAACTGCATTGCTGCTATTTGGACAAGTGGCTAGCGAACTTCACAGCTCTGCCTCACTGTCATGAACGCAAGTCTCTCATCCACCAAAGGAAACAAAGTTTTGACACCCCTGATCTAGTTAGATACACATATGAGGAAAAATGTATGTATTCTGTAGAGGTTTTTTTGCCAATAGCAAAAACCAATAGCCACCCGCTTCTCTAGGCCAATACGATAAGATAACCATAAGATAAGCGCATTTTTGTGTTTTACAAAATAAGTTCCTGAACTATACAGTAGTGCACCTGAGGGTGCGGAAAGACTACAATTTAGTGACCAAGATGGATGATTTAATATTCCACAGGTCTAATAAGATTTGTTGTGTTCGCTTGTTCTTCTTATCCATCCTCTTTTCTGTGTTTCTTGGCAAACAACACAGTGTGTACCATTACCTGCTGCACTGGACTGTGTGGATGTCGTTCTTGTTAATGAATGGATTAATGGAGTCCCTGAAAACAATTTGACTTAGTATTGCTTGATTTATCTCATTCATCTCTAGTATTTTTGATTTTGGGGTGAACCTTCCCTTTAAATGGCTGTAGAAGACACTGAGACCCAGTAATATTGTTCATTTAGCACAACCCAGTGCAGACAGACTGACAGCTTTCTGTTGGCAGCAGTGAGCATCAGGAGATAACCAACAATGAGTGCAGGGCCAGAGGAGGGTGGAGCCGGACCGAAGTAGAGTAGGACAGGGACAGAAACAAATGTAAAATTCTGTGTGTGTGTGTGTGTGTGTGTGTGTGTTTTTATTCAAGAGATCTCTCCCTGGCCTGACGGTCTTGAATAGAGTATTGCACAATATATTGTATTATTTCAAATGTCAATTGATTTTGTGTATTTAGAAAAAGCCCAATATCTTGAGTGAAGCTTCAGGCTGCATATGGAGCTTTAACTTCTCCAGTTCACTGTCAAAGTTGAAAGTAGAGCATCCATCACTATACCGCTGTTACTGTTCACTCAGTCTAACCCCCCACTCCCGCCAAACAGAGACTGACCTGATAAAACAGCAGAGAGTGGTGGGTGTGTGTTTGTGTGTGTGTGTGTCTGATTTTGTGTGTGTGGCAGTATATGTATTTTCATGTGTGCTTAAGTCTGTGTATACACGTCTGTCTGTGTGAGTGTTTGCCTGTGCATCCATGTGTGTGCGTTTCTGCGCCTGTCTCTGCACGTTTGCCCGCCCGTTTTTTGTGTGCTGAGTGCGTTCCGCGAGTGGGGATACATATTCTAAACCATGCACTTTTTGAGGTCAAAATGTGGCTACCAGCTGCCATAAAACGAAGACAGCAGCTGGAAAACAAGAGGGCAGGCGGAGGTGCACCGGGACAGCTGCCATGTTTCCGAGCCGGCCTGCATTTTAGCGGAGAAGTCCTCTCTGGTCGCTCTGATGAACGGACAGGTGGAGAGGATGCGAGGAAAGGGAGGAGAGAGAGATTGAGGGATGCGTGAAGAGGATGAGAAGGAGGAGACAGTGACGGACAGACGGCAGAGATATGTCACCAACAGCAACAAGCGGCTGAGTGGTTGAGCGGGAAAGTTGGAGCTGGAAGATGTTTTGGTGAAAGTTTTCCTGGTGGAGCTGGTGATGATGGACTGCATCTGTATCCTCACTACCAAGGTGAGACACAGGAGGGGAGCAGGTTAGAGGAGACAAGACAGTAGGACATGAATAAGAGGGTGTGATAATGTGGGTGTGGAAATTTTCCTCATTGTGTATGATTTGGATGCTAAGCTTTGAATGTCCTCGCGTGATCTTTTTCATTGTAAGCTGTCATTAACAAAGCAGGATTTTAATGGAAAAGAGAGACTGAGACCTGCCTTTGGAGGGGTTGCACTTAACATGTCCAATTGAGGCATTTGACGATAATCTTCAGGCTCAGTAGACAAAATGAAATTGCCTGCACCTGCTCACAATTAGCTGTATCAAATTAGTGGCAGGTTGCTTATTGAACAGATGGGATGCTATACTTTGTGAATGAACAGGCTAGAAGCTGAAATCTTACAGAACAGGATGTGCTCTAGTCCAGCGACTACTGAGCTGCTGCTCAGCTGTTGGTCTGATAAACATGTGACACCCTGAGAGACAGGAAACTGGGTTGATAGGACACACACTTCAAAAGACTAGTTATCTGGCGGGCTGGCTGGCTGGCTGGCTGGCTGTGTAGATGTCTCACTGATTCAATGAGTGACTGACTGACTGGTCTCGAGGCAGGATAGAATACTTGGCAGGCAAAATTAAACACATACATTATGCACATATGTGCACGCTTAGAAATACATGGCCCAACTAAAGGTCCAGTGTGTAGGATTAAGTGACATTAAGCGGTGAGGCTGCAGGTTGTAACCAACACAATAGCCCTCATCTCATCGACTTCACTCACACAGTTGAAGGTGTGACAGAAACGAAATGCCACCTCTAGGGCAAGTGTGTGATTTGATTGATAGAGATGCTTTCAGTAGAACAGAACTGCAGATAGGTGTGAATGCTAGCGTATGCTGGGGACAACACTTGTTCTTGTGATTTGGCAAAAGTGTTCAGAACTGTTCCAACTGGTAATTCCTGAGCCGGGTTATGAGCCTGCTGACTTAGAGAACAACAACGTGTGGTACTCGTAACAGAACACACTTTCTCTCCTTAATGCATTTATGGAATTGCACTGCAGGAGTTTCTCCACACAAAAAAGTGGCAAAAGTAGTTATGTGAAAGACCATAAAAAGAGAGCTTGATAGAAAAGTTGTTTGGCCACCACTTACTGACAGAACAGATTCAAGATGCCGTGGCATTGGCTTGAGTATCTAGAACTCTACTGAAACAAATCCTCCATAATTCTGACATGGAGCAGGCATGCGTGATGGGTGTTAGATGCTATTTGACAGCATTACAAACAGACAGGTGTGGCTAAGGGGATGGAGCAGGTGTTCCACTGATCCTCCTCAAGAAACTAAACATGCAAGGTCAGGCACCTCGCACAGTAGCTCACTGTGATAGTGTGTGAATGAGAGGCAGATCGTACAACACTTTGGATAAATGTTTTGAATGTGCTTGGTCATTTTACCATTTACTTTGAATGTAAATCCATTAAAGTAACTAATAATTTAAGTGTGTGAGAGACAGGTGGGACAGATCTCTGCTATCAGTCATTAGATTTACCTTGTGACTGTGTAGTTGATCAGGAGATTCTTGTACATAATGCCAGGATTTTATCAATACTACTTGTGTCATTGACACACCTTAATGGGTTGCTTCTTTATCAAAACTCTAATTGGTTCTTGAAATAATCGCTTTTAAAAAATATATTGTTTAAAAAAAAGGCTAATTTAAGAATATGATTACAGTTGAATGGTTTAAATGAATGTTTCTAAACATCAACAATAATGTTAACAACAGCAAAATGACTATAAACTCAATAATACTGCAGTGGAAAAAAAAACCTATTGTGTCAATAAAATGAATAATATTCCTGACATCCAAACACTGATTGAAGGTTAGAAGGAATGAAGGCCACAGACAACAGTCAGTATCAGTCCTCCTCCTCCCATTTATTGCTCTTACTGTAATGAGTGTTGTTCCACCACAGCCTCTTTGCTCTGCTGACTTAATTGTGTGTGTGTGTGTTTTATAGCAAGGCTTCAATGATGTGATAACAAATTACACTAAATGATAAAATGCACTGATAAAAGAGCCTTTAACTTTGGAGCTTATCAACACTAATTTAGCCCTGGGGGCCCATTAAATAACGGGTTTCACAGCCCATCCATACTTAATGTCATATCAGGATATCACAATAGCTAAAACCTTTGACAATATATAGTCTTGTATCAAACTACAGATATAATGATACATTTCCCAGCCCTACTCGATACATACATATTAGGGGTGTCCCGATATATTGATATTTAGCGGTTTTGCAACCTAACTCTGGTTTCCACCTGGCATAAAACAACAAAAAAAAAAAGTCTTTGAGTGAAATTGTTCTTTTTGTATGCTTTTGTACAGTTATTGAACACAGACTATACAAACTTTCTCTCTTCCTCTCTACACATGTATTTTGAGTGAAGATATGGGGGCGAAAATTTTCCACTGATCGGGGATCGGCAATTTTGAACGTGGACCTGGCAGATTTTTATTTTTTTTTTAATGTCAGAGCGCAATTTGTGGCAGAACACAGATGTGCATGTAACAGTACTCTGGCAAGCCTGTGGATAAAATGTCTATAACTTACATAACTTAAAGAAGAAAGAGAAAGCAATCCAATGGTGACATGTAACATCTGCAAATGACCGTTTCGCGAGGAGGCAACAAAAGAGCTGCAATTAATACTATACGTTTGGTAGGATAAAATATTACAGAGAAGGTAATTAAATTAATCACTCGATATAACCAGCTCATCTCCATGATAGAGGATCAGGGTTTTCTTCGTCACCTGGAGTTTTTGAATCCCCCGTATGCCCTACCATCTCGGCATTACATTACATTGATTCCAATACAACGTGCCGGTATGCACACTAGTTTTGTGGGTCTTGTACAGCAGAGCATGTAAAACAGGCAACCGAGGAGATGCTGAACTTGTGTGAAATACACAAGAAATGCGTTCTTGTCATTTTATAAGGAATATGAAAAAAGCAATATAGTATTTATACATTAATAGTATTAATGATGAACTTGTCCAAGTAATTTTATCTTCAATAGATATTGTGATAATATTGTTATGGTAAATTCTTTAGGCCATGATAATTGGAGGGTGAAAAAATCTGAGATCGTGACAGCACTACATCTTACTCAATCTAATTTGGGACTCAGTCTTAATTGTGCTTACTCTTGGACCTGTCTCAGACTAAGGTGTTTGCACTACATTATCTGCTTGAAGGGTGAACACTTTGACCCCCTTGGTAACCTTGCCCTGCCACCTTCAACCAAGTTCTGCCTTTATGAGCATGACCTTCTGCCACACTGGCAAACACAGAGATTGTGAGTTTGAAACTGGACAGAGACTCAACCTCACACTCAAACACTCAAACACGACCTGAGGACAATACAATGAGGAAGTCTTAGAGAGAAGCTGCTTGGCCTTTTAAGTCAAAGGGACCTGGTGAATGACTGAGACATAAACACACGTATTCACATTCACATTCAGACACACAAATACGTCTGCTGTCGACAGAACAGACTGCAGGGATCCCATCTCACATTTATCTGGTTAATCTTTGTTTATCTCATTAAGATAATGGATTAAAATACAGAGGGTGTTTCCTGAGCTCAATACTGCTAGATTACTGCTGGAGGATGTTTGAGTACATCCCCTCTGATCCTCCTTTGTTCATTTCTT
Source organism: Acanthopagrus latus (assembly GCF_904848185.1). NCBI lineage: Eukaryota > Metazoa > Chordata > Actinopteri > Spariformes > Sparidae > Acanthopagrus > Acanthopagrus latus. Next base: position 24,790,536 of record NC_051049.1, read on the forward strand.
CCCACCTTCCTCTCTGACCCTGTTGGATTATTTTACTATGCGCATTGTTGGTAAACAGAAAAACGTATTACTAAGATGGACTGCACTGGAAATTAACGACTACACAATAATTGGAACGTAGATTTAAATAGATAGATGGATTCAACCAGGAAGTGAAGGCCAATCTGATCAGTTACACCTCTAATTAGATATATAGATATATTTAGATATATAAATCAGAGATTACAGAGTATTTGTGGATGTGTTTTAATAAATCCTTCTAATAATGAATACTCAGATGTTCAAACATCTACCGAACACATTCAGAAGTATTTCTGCCTGTGGAGATTGTTGTCTAACATACAGTTTGTGGATTTTACTTTCCATCAGTATTCTGCCCTATTCTTTCCCAATCCTCTTTCCCTCTCTGATATATCCAGTCTTAAATCCTACCCTGGTTTAACCGTGTGTGATTGTTGTTTGGACTTACTGAGTGTCTCTGGCCTCCTGTGCTCCAAGAGAGCAAGAGTCTCTCCCCTCCTAAGAGGCTTACCTTAGGCTGCTAATAGACTTTACAGAGGTGGAGCTATTTTCGGATGGACAAAGAGGAGAAAAGAGTGAAAAAATGAGAGAGACACACACAGAGACCGAAAAAAGGGGAAAGATCAAGTCTGTGAGCGAGTGCATGAGCATGAGGTCCTTGTTATCTAAATTTTCTGGGTTATTTTATTGGATTTTGTGAGAAAACTCCATGCTGCATCATTCCACCGTTCCATTCATCTGTGCAGCCTTCCAGCTGGCTCTGTGGTGTAACTGGGAGGAGAGGTCACGGCTGACAAATTAATCAACGGAGGTATGAGACAAGAGGAGACGAAGAAGAGAATTTCCCAAGCAGCTGTAGGAGTACTGAGCCCAGAGCTATGTTTCTGCACTAGGACTAACACAGCAATGTAGGACTGCTGTTACTGTATGAGAACTTCAGCAGAAGGTCAAACGTCCTTGCCCCCCTGTAGGATTCACACTTGTTGTGAGGAATTGGACTTGTGGGTCTTTGGATTGCCCTGACTGTAGTAGGGCTGACACCTACTGGGCCAGCCGGAGGGATACATGTGAAGATGGACCATCGCAACTCTTTACCATCGATAAATGTAAAGTATGATTATAATTTATTTTTTGACCCACCTGCTGTTCACTCATAGCAACTGAGGATAAATCAATGTCAGTAAAGAATGACTAGCAGGCCATTACCTGTGGTGTATATAGGCATTCATTTTTTTGTCAACTCTATATTTTTGCATGCAGAATTTGTTTTTGAAGGTGCAATGTGTAAGGTGTTAGCAGATTCTGAGTTAAAAACATTCAAAGCAAACTAAAATTATCAACAGAATGTGAAGAAACAAAAGAGCTGACATTGTCTCAGAGACTTACTATATAACAGAGATATTTACTGAAGTTAGCATGCTAACAGGCTACCTCTAGAGGTGTCCCCCATAATTTCAGTGGGGAGATGTATGTAAGCTTTAAGTTGGCTATATTTCCCTAGCTGTCCCTAGCTGCTTCTTTAGTCTAATAAACACAATTAACTCAGGAAGTATCAGGAAAAGAAAAATTCTCACAATTATTTTCGTTATCCACACAGAAAATACAACTGTACACCCTCTGATTTTCAGTTTCCCTCTTTCCCAGATAAAGATGAGGTTAAATGATTTGTAAAACACAATTCCTTCAGACTCAACACTCACAAAAACTGTCTTGGTTCATCTTTCCACTGTCCCAATAATCACCACTGTCTTGGTCAAAATATAGCTCAAAATGTTCTGGCTGCTCTTCACTGTAATAATGATGAACATTCCTGTCGCTCCTCTGATGCTTCACCTATCTCTTGTCCTCATTTGCCGCGTGTCCTCGACCCTAGACTCAGGGTCCTTGTCGGAGCCATTGTAAATCACCTCGGCATTGTATCCCAGTTGTCAAACTGGCCTTCTTTGATCTTATATTTGATCCGGATTGTTGTTTTTGTTCACTCAGAGGCTGCTCAGCATGGTTTTGTGCCTGTGGTATAAACACTTTCCTTTGTTGCCCTGGGCCACTAGCTGCACAGCTAACAGCAGCTAGTGTCTCAGCTAAAGATAGCTCCAGAAAAGAGTGTAGTAAGCAGCAGTGACTTTTCCTGATATGCTTCTTTGTTTGAAGTAATATTGGGCAGATGACCAGTTGTGTGTTTATATATTGTCTGTATGTGTACATACAAAAAAGCACATGTTCTGTGATTCCGTTATGTATTCTCTACCTCTACTACACTACAATTAAGTGTGAAATATTACATTTTTTTTACTTTGATTACTAATTACTATTCAGTTCAAAACTTTTTGCATAAGAAATACGATCAACTTACAAAATAAAATGTAGCATCAAAGATCAAACCAGCTATTTCCAACAATTTTGACTTGTGGCCACAAAAGGAGAACAAACCTGTGTCTAGGTAAAACTCCTTGTATCACTGATGTTCTTTTAGCAGTTCAGCATGTACAAAAGAGCAATTTCCCCTCTTAAAACAGGGGCTTTAAGAAATCTGTCAATAAGAAAGATTGGAGAAAGGTCCAAAAATTGAATTTCTGTACAGATTTCTGTACCAGAACTTTTTTACTCTCCATTAATCATGTGACTCTCTGGAGCTGCCCGACTCATAGGTTTGGAACCACTGGACTGAACTTTAAATAAAGTAGTTAAAACTATGTTAAAACTGTATCCACCGAAATAAAGTGCGCCTTTACATATTAATGTTATGCAAAACAAGTAATTTGACTTTGACACTTTACGTACATTTTGCATATGATAATTATTTACTTTTACTTGAATAGAACTACCAAGGAAGTCTTTAAGTTCAAATGGACTGAAGCATTAGTACTTTTGCTGAAGGATAAGATATCGGCTCTTCTGCCACTGTTCTTTAGCTGGTATCAACCTGTTTCCAAAGCCTTTCTCAGGTAAAGAACAGGTTGGCACCCATATACATATATTTGTGTTAGAGGCGCCTTGCAAAGCATCTTGGAACAGAAAATGTGTCACATCCTTCTGAAACACTGTGATCCAGTCCCTGTTACTTTTGTGATTCCCCAGAACTGTATCGGAGATGCTAGGAATCAAAGACGCTGGCTTAAAACCAAGAGGAGCTGAGTAATTAAGAGGAATTAGACCAGGAACAGAGGTTGTGGCTTTAATTTATTTATTAATGATAGCTGTCTGCTTAACTCCGTTCCCTGTAGTGGCTAACCAACGGCTTCTGAACCTTTACAGGCATACAGCTTTGATTCTACACTTCACTAACTTACTCAGTACCACTTAGTCTGTTCACCTCGACATTAACCACCAACTTTTAACTTCTCACCATTGGTGAAACTTTTTGAAAATGCTTCAGGTCAAATACTCCAATATTCAGATTTCCTTCCAACATATAAAATGTGATTGTGTTTGTGCCTGTGTACCAAAGTTGTATCAGTTTTTCTCCGGGCCCAGACCCTTAAAGGTGGGGTGAGAAGCTGTGGCGAGTTAGCAGTTTGAATAGACACTGTTAACTATAATAGTCCATACAAAACCAGAACAACTTATTGTGAGACTAACAGCAACATGTGTGGCTTGGTTTGAAGGGTTTCTTGCCATGAAATATGTTTCCTACAAACCCCAAGTAGCTTCATGAAACCATAAAATGATGGCTGTAATTACTCAGTCTGATATCAGGGACATAAACTGAATGAAACTGCTGTGATGCTTTTTTATGGTTTAGTATCAGTTTGTGTCGAAGTGGAAAAGCCAGTAGTCACCTGAACTGGCACAAGGTTAGATTGGGTGCTGCTAATTTTCTCAGTCTCAGTCTAATCCATCCAAGTCAGTGTCCAGAAAACCATGCCAAATCCAGGACTCATGCCCGGACAAGAGCCAGTGCACCTTTAGCTTTCAGGTCCCAGGCCTCAGCCACAGACAGCCCAACTTGGCTGGTTATGAGGGTCAACTCTGGATGCCATGGCTTGCGAGTGCTTCTGTCTGAAAAATAAATCACCTGTCTGGAACAAGGGAGCAAACGGGATAGAATACTCTGGTGGTGCTGAGGAAACTTGAGAGCAGTTAGTAGTAGTTTGTGATGAAGGCTGCTCTTCATAGCTACAACAAACAGTATTGTATTCCCACAGGAATAGGAATGTGTTCCTCTTTCAGTCAGACTTTGCAGCTTTCATTTTTTTTTTCATCAGTCTATTGTCCTGGTCAACCTAACAGGCTAGCAAGCTAACATTAAATTGCTCAGCCCATGTCATGCCTGAGTACAGCCAGAGCAGCTAATCCCTCTGAGCAGATGACTAATCTCTGACACACACACACATACATACACACACACACACACACACACACACACACACACACACACACACACACACACACACACACACACACACACACACACACACACACACATACGACAAGGCAGTCTACTAGGTTCATTTCAGGTTACTCTCTTATAATTGATTTTGAGGAAGGAAAATTAAACAGCTTTGTTACCCCATGACCTTAGCCTATCAGGGAGGTTTAGAGACTAGTTCAGGACAATTCTTTGTGTCGTGAGTCAAAAAGATTAAATAATATTGCCCTTGTCCCTTTTGTGCTGTTGTGTAGGGCCGCCTGTAGTGGAAACGAAAGGTAGAAATAACTATTTGTCATTTGCTAGTTGTTCCTGTGAGGTTTGGGCAAATTAGAATCTATTCATTTCAATTCAAATTAAAAAAAAAAAACTTTATTTGTCACTGGGGGGCAATTAAATGACTCCGACTGTGACCCTGAAGTATCACTAGGCTGATGTTATGTTAAGATATCTTTTATAATGTTTTCATAACACATTCATAAACAGCCAATCGCTTCCAGCTACACTGTCACCAAGTCGCTGATGATAATTGGCCAGTTCAGCGCACCACACCTGTTCATGTGGACTCAGGTCATTGTGACCTGGACTTAAGTCGACTCAAGTAACTGTTTAGATGACTTGCAACTGACTAGATAGAAGATGAATGACTTGAAAATGAAGAAATCAAATCAATCAAATACAGTTTTTTATTTTTCTTTGATTACATTATTTTACAGTACAGTACTGTACAAGTCACTTCAGTTGTCATTGTCATTTGTCATGAAACTGGCCAATAATATCATCATTAGACAAGTGCTAATACATGTCTATGTTTAAAGACTAAGATTGTTTTTCAAGTTGTCGGTCTGTCCCATTTGTTCAAACACCATTTAAAGCAGTTTCTTGAAATTTGGCAGAAACGCCCATTCGGACTTAAGGGTGATCTGATTCTAGTTTTTTTTTATTACATAATCAAGTAAAACATTTTTTATAAAGAAAAATTTTTGTATTTAGTTAGTATGATTATAGTCAATCATAACTGTCATCTGACTGCATCTAGATCCAGAGAGGCAGTGTAGTGTATTACTGCTGTGTTATACAGAATCTGTTGGCATTTTTACATTACTACATCCTATGTAGAAAGCTAAAGCCGTTACATGCCTTTACATTTTCTCTCTCAATGTCAGCCATAAACCTTGAAACAAAAAAATTACTTTATATTAGACATAATTGAGATAAGATGAATATTTAGTGAACTTTGAAGTGGTGCTGCTGTGTCAGTGCTTTGCCACATAGTGGCACTGTATGCATGACAGACACACTCACATGTTGATGCTCAAATTGTTGTGCTGCAGAGACTTGACACTCCACTTCTGCTGTTCTAACCTTGGAATTAAAAATTATGGCATTTTTCATAAATGACAATCCATTAATGGATGAAAACTAACTTTTCTGCTGCACAGTTGATGTTTAAGCTGCCAGGGTTCAGCCCGAGTCATCGTGCCCTCACTCCACATTTTAGAGAGAGAGGTGGAGCTATATATAGAAGTAATTCACTCATGTGGAAACTGAATACACAGCTGGTAAAAGCTGATCACATGACCACATTTGAACTGTTGATGTATGGAGTCTGTCCTGATTGGTTACTGTGTAGAATGGAGAATCCGCCACGATTGGCGAGTAGTGAGTGTATGAGGCTACCGCACACACAAATACACAGCGTAGTTATTTCTGTGCTGGCTGACCTACTAATGTTAACATGTAGTGCATGCCTGCTAGGCTCATGATGTTGCATCCTCGGTCTCTCCCTCTCTCTCCCCCATCTCTGTCTCATTCATTCCTCATATTCTTTCTCTCCCTCCTTTTATCTTTCAGTAATTTGGTGAGTGATGCTTTAAAGATGACATAATATCTTCACACTCACATTATATTTTATGAGCCATGTGAGCCAGAGCGCCTGTAGCTATCCCAGATGCGTGGATCTATTTGTGTGTATATCGGCGTGCACACACATTAACATTATCTCCTTCTTTTCCTCGCCAAGCACAGAGGGACTCAAATACAGCTGTTCTCAGGACAGCTAGGTTATCACGCAAGCCAAACCTACAGGAAGGCACCTCACCCAACGTTGACTCTTTGAAAACCAAGATTTATTTTGTATAATCCAATCTGAGGAAAATCCAAGTACAAAACATGTCAGAAAATGTAAATGATATTTTCCTTTCGTCAGGCATCACTTGAACATGTCTCCATTTTATGAAAGCTCTTTCAATTACTCTTTAAACTCCTCCTGGGAAGAAGTCTCAGAAGAGTGGGTAGTTGGCCTCAATGTATTAAACTTTACATGTGCTATGCTAAAACTTCAAACACAGAGTGGTAAAAAAGGCACCAACAAAAAAGTAAACGCCAACAAACACACAGAAGAGGATTTCATGGATATCTAGTTCAAAATTAGAGGTATTTCAAATGTATACATAATAATAATTGCAATGCAAGAGACTATAGTCGAATGAAATATTGCTAAACATCTTAATCAGGATGGATGCAAAGCACAGTGTTCCCTCCAATAACTTCTCTCATGTCATGTCTAAATAAAGACTGCTTTCTAGAAATGTAACATACAGAGGGTCTTGAAGCTCTGCAACATGGTAAATACATTAATTATTTATTGAATATTAATGCATCACACAAAGTTTTACATGTCTGTGCCCAGGAAGGTTTTAGAAGATGAAGCCCCTACCGTGCTCAGAATAACCTTTCATGTCATTGCATTATTTATATGACTTGTCTACCTGCATCAACTTCTAGCCTTAATTGGCTCCTCCAGGCTTGTTAGTATCTGTGCATCTTTTAACTGCGTACAGTTGGAAAACCTAAAAATAATTTCTCATTACAGATTACCAGCTTCAAACGTAACTTGAGGGATACAGTCTTGTGTTGTGGATTAATTACTTTAACAGTTGACATATGTAATTACTTTGGAGACCTCTTTACTCGTCTCTCCCTCTCTCCCCACATCTTTCCATCTTTTCAGTATTTATTCCTGCCAAAATCCCCGAAGTGACCTTAAAAGTCGCCCTCTGTTTGGTCGTTTCCCTCGCTTCGTCCTCTGCTTTCTCACACATTGTTTCACTCGCTCTGTCTCGTTCTCTCTCACGCTGCGTTGTTTGTTTTCCAGTCGAGGTGAGAAGACATAGACAACCACTGAGAGACTACTGAGTGTGTTTGGGTCTGTGTGTGTGATGGTCCAGATGGCCCAGACGTCAGCATCAAGAGTGTGCTTTGACTTGTTTGACTTCCTCTGCCCTCTATATCACATAAATCCTCTCCTCTCCTCTCCTCTCCCCTCCTCTCCTCTCCTCTCCTCTCCTCTCCTCTCCTCTCCTCTCCTCTCCTATCCTATCCTATCCTATCCTGAGCTGTCATGATGTGTTTTTACACCATATAAAGTGATAATTGTTTGGCCAAATATTTGAAACAGAACCTAATGTTTAATCATTAACTGTGACCACCTACAATAGGTGCAACATTTACTGACTTGGAATTTGTTTTGCAGATATACTTTAGTAGTTTAATAAAGCTGCTGCAGCAGTATGTAAGTAAATACAGGTGAAAACTGTGTAATATATTATATGTATTTTTTTGTTTTTTTGTTTTTTTGATTAATCTTTTGATTGATCTATTTTGTTTAGAAATCAGTTAGGTAGTTGAATAGGCTGCTGCAGATTTGCACAGAAACTATTAATAACTGGACACAGAGACAATTTGCCAGTTACTTACACCCAAGGCCATGTTCAGACTGACTAAAATAATGCAACCCCCTCTCATTCATTTTAATTAGGGCGGTCTGGCGACGCAGCAGGGGTGTAAGCACAGAAAGAAATGCAGAGTCGTCCGGCAGAAAAGTTCAATTTGGCTCAACTTTGATGTTGACAGCTGTGATGTCATCCTGCAAGCCATTTCAGTGACCAAACACATACCTGCAATCACACAATCCTGGCAGATGAATTTGTAATTTTAAGTTCTGTCTGAATTTATACTTTTTAACCTGGTCGTGGATTCAATATTTCCACTGTGACAACTTTCAAGTAATCTTAATAATCTGTTCTAATCTGCTCTCAGATAGGGACAGGATGATAAAAGATGTTTTCATGGATCGTTTTCATTATTGAGATAATCATGAATATTCCAACATTAATTACATCAGAAAGCTTTCCAGCTTACTGATGGACAGCCATATATTGGTTTCCTGATTTTCTTTGTGTTGCCTTTTCCAGTCACCGTGGCACAAGTTAAATCAGACGTGTGTGAATAATACGGATTCCAATCTTAAGAATGGCAGGAAGAAGAGACATTTTCTAAACAATTTGTGATTGTTTGATTTCTGCTAAGATGTGTGCAACATAAATATTTGTTCCTAAACAAAATTGATGGTAAAATGATATCAGTACGTTTTAGTGACTAGACTAGACTAGACTTTAGAGAACATTTGATTGATTGTTGGGATAACATTGTGAATCGCAGTTATTTTTGATAGGGTAATCCTGTGAAGAGTTTTGGTGCTTAATGAACTGGTTAATGAACTTATTGGATCATAGTTATGACCTGTATCTTTTCTGGCACTGGTATGAAAGCCTCTGCATTCCTAACATTTTGACAAACAGTGCAAATCTGCAGCTTCATCAGTGTAGACCGTACAGCCTACTTTCTGTAGAGCAAAATAAGTACATATGATTTAAAGTCTTGTCCAGCGTTGGTTTAGAGATTACGCTCTGTGACTCTCTGATGATACTTCCTGGTCACCTGTGGTTTAAATGGCTAAGTGGCAATGCTGTTGACCCGCTGCATACACAGCGGCAATATAGTGGTGCTTTCAAATGTCGATAAACAAGTCACCCCAGTAATCTCTGTGTGTGTGTGTTCAGGAAATCCAGGCTTGTGACTCTGGTCTGATGTACAACACTGGCCTTGCCTCAGTCATTCAATCTTAATGTCTCTCTACCCCTCTCTCCCTCTCTCCAACAATGTAATATTAGGTCGATTCAATCATCACCAGCCCGTATGAAACTGAACCTTTACCCCCTCCTCCTCACTGTGTGTGTGTGTGTGTGTGTCTGTGTGTGTCTGTGTGTGTGTGTGGGCTGTTGTGTGACTATACGAGGCAGGACATCACCGGAGCAGGTACGGAAGGTGGCATCATGGTGGGGGACACTCAAGAGACGACACCTTTGAATCCTCCCTCCACCTCTGTGTGCAGGTCTCTTCCTCTGTCTTTCTTTCTGTCTCTCATTGATCTTGCTTTTGAGAGGCGGGCCAAGAGAGGCAGTGGAGCGAAGCGAGAGAGAGTGAGCAAGCCAGAGAGTGAGAGAGGGAGGCACAGATAGAGAGAAAGAAGGCAGGAGGAGAGAGAGAGAGGGGGGGGGGAGAGAGAGAGAGAGAGAGAGAGAGAGAGAGAGAGAGAGAGGAGGGGAGCGATAGAACGAGAGAGGCACACACTCACACAGATAGAGACAGAGGAGATGGAGGACTGGGACTGCTGCTACAGAGGAGGACAAGAGGGACCACATCCACACTGACACACACATGCACACAATTACATGTACACATACATCCCTTCATTCATACACACATAGGCATACACACACAGACTAACCCACACATGCTGATGACAGCAACAACAAAAACAACAACAACACGCTGAAAACACAAACACATGTGCTAACACATTCTCTCTATTTCACACACACACACACACACACACACACACACACACACACAAACAAACACTGACACACATGCAGACAGTGACCATGGTGCTCCCTGCATCCTGACCAGCTATGAGGATTACACAGATGAAGATGATGATGAAGATGAGAGCGATGAAGAGTGAGAGAGAGAGGACGCTGGCCTGCCACAGCTGAGGACCGTAGCCAGGCGGTGGTGGGGGGGGCAGGAGGGAGGGAGGGGGGGTGGCGGTGGTGTGGCCCGGCAGAGTGGGGAATTTTGGGACGAGATGGAGCGCGGTTGATAGAACACATGCATGTGCATGTGTGTGTGCGTGTGTGTGTGAGTGTGTGGATGTGTGAGAGTGTGAAATGTGTGTATGAAGAGTAGGATACCCCCCCAGCGCGGGACCGGCTAGCTAACGTTAGCCACATGTTGTGCCACTGCAAAGTAGCATGCACCAACAACACCATATCTCTGATGTTTGGATGCAAGGTAGGTAGAGAGCTTTTGTGTGTGTGTGTGTGTGTGAGAGAGAGAGAGAGAGAGAGAGAGAGAGAGGGAGAGGGAGAGAGAGAGACACAGAGTGAGAGAGAGAGAGAGAGGGAGATGCAGGGGGTAAAGGTAAAGTAATGGACAGTGAGAAAGACACTGACTAAGGCAAAATGTGCTGAGAGAGAGGAGGAAAGAGGTAATGACTAAGCTTGTCAAGGGACTCTGTGTTGAGGTAAACCAAGGTGAGAGTTAGTAGCCGGCAGGAGAGAGAGAGAGACAGAAAGGTCCTGGCTCTGTGTGTGTGTGTGTGTGTGTGTGTGTGTGTGTGTGTGTGTGTGTGTGTGTGTGTGTGTGTTTGTTAGAGAGAAGTAGAGACAGGGAGAGAGAAAAGCAGGTTTTTGTTCTGCTGTCTGATTTCATATACAAACTCTGCAGCCAGTTTATCAACAACATCTTCATCCTCAGCCCTTTTTCTGCAGCTGTGGTATCTGATGATTATTTTGAAATCATCTCTAAAAGTCATTTAAATCTTTGCTAGAAATTCACTAATTTATTAAACTAAATTTTAAATATGAATGTTTATACTGTCACATAAAGTGGCAGCAGACAACTTTTTCCAAGCGGTGTTATTGTTGGCTTCTGTATTGTCTCCACTTTTCTCAGACTGGCAAAAAACAGCAACTTGTGAGACAAATTGTGAGTTTGTTTATTTATTTAGTCTATAGTAGTAATTGATCACCAGTCAACCTTCCTTTTTCCTTGCGACTCTGTGCTCGGTGGCAGACAAAATTGTATAGTGACTGTGAGTTTTATAGGGAACCAGTGTAAACACTGACGGTTTCATTATTCTATATCCATGAACCTGTGCAACCAACATTCACTTCAGCATGAAACGTCCATAGTAAACTTCTGTCTTATCAGTGGTAACTTGGTGGCTGGGCTGCAACTGAGGATGTCTTCATCACTAATCAACTAGGATTAATCTGTCAAGCGTTTTTTTGTAATTCATCGTTAATTGTTTGGCCGTTGAGCCAAATAATGACAAGTACCCATTGAAAGTTCTTAGAGCCTGAGGTGACACCTTCAAATAGTTTGTTTCGTCCAACAAACAGTCCAAAGATATTCAAGTTTAAAATTATAGAGAGTAGAGAAAAACAGGAAATCCTCACATTTGCAAAGTTGGTACATGCTCTCTAAAACAATTAATCAGTTATCAACATTGCTGGAACTTAATTTTGGCGACTTGATTGTGTGTTGTGATATTTGACAGGGAGGATTGGTAGCATCTGTCTTTTAATGTTTCTGTTTAATATCCTTAAAGTTAACGGAAACACAACCTCTGTGGTTTACTGTCACATAGACAAGCAAAATATCCCAAATGATATCACAATCAATTTTAAATCAATTTAATTTAATCAAAATCATCTTGAGCTAAATTGCAATCTCTTTTTCTTAATTTTGAAATGCTCTGTAGGCCATAGCTACATTTGCAAGATTCTATGAATGTCTTCCAATATTTTGCACCTTTAAAGTATAGTACTTTTTTGGCACAAGCTTATCATCCATGATGCTGCTGGCTGTCACTTAAGCTACATTGTTTACAATCTGTCACCTGAGAAAAGAACCACATAAAGTTATTTTTTCCAATCTACGTTGCAATCCAGTTGACTAAATCACTCATTGGTTTGTTCGTGTAGCGTACCCTCTGCTAGTTATAGAAGTTCAATGAAGTTTAGAAACAAAAGAAAGACACCGTAAAACACTCAACATTAAATTGGAGACCTGATCTGATCCAAAAATAAGTTCAAGAAATTCAGTACCTTTTTTGCTTTTACCTGACTGTTTAGGTTTGATATGAGTAGCACTGGAGGTCATGGATTGTGACTGTGACCTGTGTTCTTTCTGTGTTTTTTGTTTCCACAGTCTAAAGCCATGAGGGTTTAGTTCAACTGGTCAGTCTTCATTGTATTTACAGTTGTTTAGCCCTGTAGCATTGTTATCATGCCTGATGTATGCAGGCATAGACTAAAATAATCACATTTGTTTGGTAAAAAATCAGATTCTCCTGCATATGTCTCTCCCAAGTCAATCAGATTGCAGCAGCTGAAGCAGAATTAAATTAAGATTGGGAAAACTGTAGCCTCTTGACGGGGCTTTGGCACCTCTAACCCATTAATAAATTAATATCACTATATCCCTTACAAGTGTGCCGACTTGCTGATTATATAATGTCAGGCTATGTTAAGTGAATGAGCTTAGGCTAAATTTGGCTAAAAATCATCCTCTTGCAAAGTACTCTGAAACAGTTGAGTGGAAAATCAACACATGAAATATTTAAGTTCCGCCCAAGTGCTTAAGAAGCTGTGCCTTTGATGTGGAGGAACTGCTGGAACGCTGTGCAACATCTTTAAATAGGCATAAAACACACAGCTAACTCAAAAACGGCTTCATGAATGGGGCCATAAGTTTGTCTGAATTGTGAAAACGTGATGTGAGTTTGAAAAATTGGATGAGAGAAAGAAACACACACATACACTCATGCACGCACCCACACACACACCCCCACACACACACACACACACACACACACACACACACACAGAGGGATCCCAAGCCAGTGACTGCAGTTTGAGACTGTTTCAACATCTGTAAGTGTGAAACCACTGGATATTTTAAGGAGATTGTGGCACAAATTCCAGCTGTGTTTGTGCCAACAAAAAATGGATATGGAGTGGTCAGGACATCTACAGCCGTGTTTCTGGCAACAAAACCATGTATTTTAGGCCTAAACATGATCATTTCCAGACTCTAAGCAAGTGATTTATGTGTCCAAACAGACCATATCTCCAACACAAAATTGGTTATCAAACATAAGGAGAAAAGGAAAGCTGCATCATAGACAATTGTGTTGCCAAAAAAATGTTGCCAGGATTTATAATGTGGTCACATCAGTGGTGATATTTCACTGATTTGAATTCAAAGAGCGATTTTCTGTGACAAATTCATGTACACTGCTCTCATATAAGAAGCCACAGTAGGACCATTGTATGCTGTTGTCCAGTTCAGCAGTTAGCTCATAACAAACTGTATAGACTTCACTTCTGTCCTATTAGATCAGCTCACCATGACTGCCTTCGCAGAGAGATAGTCGGCACGAGTGTGTGATGTGGTAGGAGCACTGCTTTTGTCCCCTACAAGTGTAGCTGGAGAGGGTAACGAGTGAGAGTGTCCTGTGGAAGATGCAGGAAGTTGCTCAAGGCTTTTTCGTATTGGAGAGTTGGTTGTGTTGGTCAGCTGATATCATCCATTTGCAGACTTCTGTCAGTTTGCTGTTGAAAGCTCAAACTCAACACTGTCATCTTTGGACAGTATTCTGTGTTTCCATATGCAGGAGTAGCCTGGGTAGAGGCAATACTTTACTCATCTCCACTGGTATGTCTAGAGGCCTGGACACACCAAACTGACATCAAAGAGCTAGTGGTGATGAAGCGAGCTGTTGTGTCGCCACATGTCACCTGTGTCCCGGCCAAAGGCTGCACTTGAACACACCACAGCAACTACATCTGACAGCCAACAAGCTTATACGTTCTACATCTGTGTGACAGGAAACAATTCTCCATACCACCAGGTGGCAGTAGTCTCTATTCCTCTTTGAAAGTGGGAAACTGACAAAATGTTGCAAATGACACTGGCGAAGAGGTGGAGGCAGGAAAAACAAGGAGGATTTTGCTAAATGGGTTAAAATAATGGATGCTACAGCAAAAAGCTCAAGGGGCTTTCCCTTTTTCTTTTTTCATTTTTCTTCTCGTGCAACCATCAGCTGAGCTCAGCTGCTGAACTCTCATGCTCAATCAGCCAAAAAGCTGCAGACAAGGGCAGACTAGTGCTAACTGTGCAGGACACAATGCAACAACCAGGGCCAGAGATGCTCACCAACAGCCCCAACATTGGCAGACTGTCTGCTGTTTGGGGCTCTCAGAGTGTGGCTCTACCCAGGTGCAGCAGTTTGACGTCATGAGAACAGTGTTGCGCTCCTCCTCCTTCTCCTCCACCTGCTCCTCCTCCTGTTCCTCATCCTGCTACTCTATCGCCTAGTCCACAATTACATAGGTATTTTTGGAAATGTGTTTTTCAAATGAAAACAGTCTCGATCGAGACAAGTTTTTAAGTGCAGTTTCAGAAATAATCTCCCTCCATACCTGAAAGGGCATATGAAGGGCATGTACATGCTGGAGTAAACAGGAAGCAGATTGTCTGCTCTGTGGTTGGTTGCTTAGCTGCGAAAATTGCTATGGAAAATTTACTTTTACAGTCTCTTTAAGACTGTCTACATACTTTGGGTTTTTTATTGTATATGTTACAGATACCAGGGCGGATATCAAATCAATTTTTCCTGTAAACAGGACAAAAATGATGAGGCAGGCAAACGTGAGTGACTGTTCTTCACAGAATCCTCCTAGAAAAAGTGTTTTCGCATCAGCATTAGCATTAGCATTGTCAGTGTCCTCTTATAGTTAATATAACATCCCTCCTTCAATGTATGAACTTAAAACTCCACAATATCACAACTAATTCTATAATTAGAGTTCACATTTACAAATAATGCACAGACCTTTTCAAAAAGGTAAATTCACAATGACCTAGAATGCCATTAACATATTAACATCTGTATTAAAGATCAAAATGCAAAGAAAAAAGACCATTTGTTTAACCTATGTTAATTGTTGGACTGCAAACTCATCTTAAACGTGCATGCTGCCACTTGCTGTATTGAAGTGTGAAGATGCTGATTTGGTCAGTGAAGGCAATTTGGCTTTTTTTATCAGCTCTATTATATAATAGAATGGTATAGTAATACAATGCAGTGTAATACACCAGATTAAGATAATATTATCACTTCCACCTCATGCAAAAACCTGTATGGTGGTTTAACTTTTAACTTGGAGTATGGCAAGGTGAATAATATTTTATATTATATTTTACCTTTGGACAAAGGGTCACAAAGTATCTCAAAGTTTATTGAAAAAACACAAATTTATGGCAGGATGAACATAATGCTATTAATGCTATTTCTTACAGTGAATTTTGTTTTTTGTTAATACTCAAGTAATATGCCAAGAATCAAACCAGTGTCTGTAAAAGTACTGGAATTAGTTAGCTGTCATGTCAAGTGATGAAATCTATATGATACTGAACTGGGTAGAGAGTGAGCAGACAATAACACAGAAAACATGCAGTGTAAAGAGGATTTTAGCACATGTAAATGTGAGAAACAAGCAAGAGACATGTATAACAGAGACACCCAACCAGTGCACGAAGGGTAGAGGAGAGTACATTTTATATATATGAGGGTGAACTACATTAATTTTAAAGCCTCAGCAATGTGTCCATTACTGAGGCTGTTTAAGTACCCGAGTAGATAAATCAAACACCCACTAACTAGGTCAGACATTTCAACACATTCAAAATAGACAAATCTGTTCCTCCATTTCTGCTCAGGTCTGTGGATTTTTACTCAGGACACTTTGATGCCTAGTGGGCCGATGAAGTCACTCAGGCCTTCAGGAGTTCTGCACTTCATCAAACATATTCAAACTGTTGAATCAGTTGCATTTACTAGAGATATTTAGAAACACTTTCAATTTAACATTCAAAATAACTACTAATATGCTACTAGTCTTCATACCATCCGCATTCTGATTGTTCATTACCTGATGATTATTTTTCTGTTCATTCTTTAAACATTGCTGTTTAGGTTTAAAGTAAATTTCCAGCTTTTCATTTAGCCTTGTAGGTTAAATACAGGTTAAAGGATAAGTTCACTCAAAAATGAAAATTCCCTCATAGTGTACTCACCTATTCAAGTTTCGTAAAACATAAAACATTTCTGGAGCTTCACGGAAAAACCTCCTTGAAGCATTCTCCTTAGCATCTTAAGTACGTAGATGGGGACGTGTTTTAAAATGTAAAAAAGACTTTACCATAGCAGCTACAGGGAAGATTTAGGCTTAAAAAGGGGTGTAAAGAACGTCAAATGAAATCAATTTGGGATGGCAGGGCTTCTGAAGATCAGGATTACGTGTGACAAATTAGACAAGTAATTTTTTTGCTTTTTTTTACATTTTAAAACAAGTCTCCATCTAATTCAGTTGTTCAGGAGAATGTTCCAAATCTGTTTTGCTATGAAGCTCCAGATCAAAAAATGGGTGTGTACATAATGAGTTAAATTTTATTTTGGGTTGAACTTATCCTCTATGTTTTCAAAGGTGAATTTTAGCCTTCTGAAAACTGCAAATATCCTAGTAGTAGTAGTCCGTGTATGTCATGTTGCATCATCAGCAGTATAAGAAGAGGGGTGGTGTGATGGAAAGAAGAATCAAAACAGTGCCTGGATATTTAGTTAGAAAAAGAAAGAATTTCTGAATAATATTCTGTTGTTTCGATGATTGTGATTATCATATGTGTGGGAAAGAAAATGTACCAGTATTTTACCAGGCAACATGCATAACAATTGTGATCTGCTTTGACAGATGTGTAAAGTGATTTAGTGTTTGGCTTTGTATAATTAAATAATGTGTATTTGTTACTGCCATTGCTGCTAAAAGAATCTGGTCATCAGCTGTTCTCTGATGTTCTTGCCTTCCCTATGAAGTACTTCTGAGCGTGATGTGAGGGATAGAGAGAATGAAAAGATATGGAAAAAGAGAGAGAGATGAAGGCACGTGTGTGTGTGTGAGAAGTCCCTTACGGCAGAGGATCCCCTGCTCTTTCATATCTCACCAAGCGTGACTAACGCCTGGCTTTACTCTCTCTCTCTCTCTCTCTCTCTCTCTCTCTCTCTCTCTCTCTCTCACTCTCTCTCTTCGACAAACACACACACACACGCACACACACAAACCAACACTTAGACATGTAAGGGGATGCTGAATCTGCTCCCAATCTAGTCACGTTTCTCTGGCTACGCAAGACTGGCTGACACACTAACACATGACAGCAACAGTGTGCATGCGTGTGCATCCGTGTTTGTGTTTGTGCGTGTGTGTGTGTGTGTTAGCAGTCTGTCTGCAGGCACAGTCCTGATTAAGAATGCTTGGCTCTTGCAACTCGAGCAAGCAGAAACACACACACACACACATACACTGGGACTGGGATGTTGAAACAGACATATTTGGTGTCTCTGTCCATTCATGCATTAATTCATTCAGAGGTGTTCTTGTGCCATTCGAAAATCAAATGCCAAATATAGGATTATGGCTGTGTGAGTGTGTGTGTGTGTGTATGTGTGTGTGTGGGTGCAGAGGGCAGTAGCAGCAGCGTTGTGACAACAGTGTGAGCCAGGGTCTCTTCAGGGTCTTAGTGCCTGGCTGTTCAAACGCTGCTCTCCAGACTATTTTTGAGGCATATCTGGCTAATTGGCAAGTCGACGGTGAATGAAAAGATCAGAGCGAGAGGCGGGGAGGAAATGAATTGTGCTGAAGGCAGGTTTATATCAGTTCATTTTGTCAGAGCATTGTTTACTCCCAATCAGTCTAAATGAGGTTAAAGTATGCAGCAGGGTAAGCAGGGACAGAGCACACACAGCCACGTCCGTTTGAATTCGCAGCAACGAGCTGAGACTGTTCTGCACAGCAGCCGCCCACTCCCTGCCCCAAAACACAGTTTCTAGGATAGCTTTTTGCATCCAGTATAGGGTCAGATGTAGTGATATTGCTTTTCATTGTTGTTGGTGTAATAAGCCATTAAGCTTCCTGTCAGTGAGTGGTGTGTTAAAGCTTGAACAAACATGGATTGATCACACATCCCTCAAGAGGCCTTCCCTTTCCCCAGGCAGCCATTGTAAATAGTGATTTGTTCTTAAGGACTTGTCTGCTTAAATAAGGGTTCAATAAAATGAATAATAAAAAGCAAAACTTCTGCATATCACTGAAAAGAGAAATCTAAATGACAGCCCGAGCCTGAGAACAAAATGTCTGAAATACTCTTGGGAGAGACGTCTAATTAAGTCTGTGGGCTATGTAGTTACTGATTCAGAGACGCAGGGGGAGCTGTATGATAAATCACACAGGCACACTTGTTTTTGTAGTTTATTAGGACATTGTATTGACATTATATTCACCCTCTGGACGCTACATGTCCTTTCTCTGACCTGGTAACTCTAACCTAATTCCAGCCTCTTTACCCTAAACTAAAACCAGATTTCATCACCGATTTGATTGTGGGTCCCCACACTGTGACTGTGAGTACAGGCTTTGTAATTAATACACACTTCATACATCTCTGGCTTTCTGCTGACTACCTAGAGAGATAGCAAGTCAAATGCCAAAAGGTCAAATGTCACATTAATGAGACTGACTGCGTGACTGTCTGGCTCTCTGTAGGGGAGGTGAATCTATCTCATCTCTGAGGCTGCAGGCTGTATTTGTATCATAGTGGTGTATAATTTAACTTTGCTTATACTCTGCTAGACCTAAACCTTACTTCAGAGCAGAAATGCTGCATTTCTGACTTACAATGTCAACTATAAACCATGTGCATGGGGGTGGGTGTGGCTCAGGAAACGAGCCAGTGTCTCTTTGTCAGAAGGTTGCTGGTTCGATTCCCCTGCTTGGCATGTGGAAGTTTTCTTTTAACAAGATAGTGAACCCCAAACTGCTCCTGATGTGCTGGTTGGGACCTTACATGTCAGCCACCCTCAACGGTGTATGAATGTATTTAAAAATTACTGTAAGTCTCCCTAAATGTAAATGAAATGTGTATAAAAAGTGTGCTAAGAAAACTCTTCCTTACATTGAGCTTATCATGATCTCTTCAGATTCAGCCCTCCTCCTCATGTACCTCCATCATTTAGGGCAGTAGTCTTTAATAATACATTCATTCACATAACATCAGAGGCCTCTCGTTGATTCATGTGATCAGTGTGTGACAGAAGCACAAATCATAAAAATGATAATGCAATTATAGTTAATAATTAAAGACATAAAATGGCATTAAAACATTACTCTAAATGTGTAACTGTTACATCACAGCAGCTGCAATATAAAGATTAAATAATACAGCAGCTTATATCTGTAAAATATGTCAGAAGAAATTACATTACATTTCTGACTTCTATAGAGTGGGTAAAGGCTGTGTTCACTCTCTGTTTTCCATGTCCAATATGTGTTTAGGGGAAAAGAGATCCAGGAGAGGGCCACCTGATAAAACTTACTCATAGCATGAATGGTGCAAAACAGAAAGCAGTTCAAATTGAAATGCCCTGAGAACATCACAGGCAAAAGAAAGAAATGATTACTTTTGAAAAAGATGACGGTCAAACTTGTTTCCCTTGTTAACACCAGGTTTTAGACCTGTAATGACTTGCTGAATGCACGACCCAGACACCGCACAGATAAATATAAACAAGAGAAATGAGACTTTTGTTCAAACTTCACATTGTATTATGCGATGTCTGTTTCTGATGATGAGGGCAGCAGATCACAGCTGGATCTGCTGTCAGTTGGCTTTAACAGCTGGAGAGACTTTTGATGAATTTGTGCCTGCAAACGTGCATTGTGCTAATATTGCTAAAGGCACACAGTTACACTGGCAC